>NC_041025.1:0-300000 GCF_900634625.1 Parambassis ranga | reverse complement strand
ACAAAATCAGCAGGGGTTCAAATATTTTTCCCTAACTGTAAATGAAGCCAATTATCTCCCCTCCTCTACATTTTAGATTCATTCCGATTTTGATGATGGCAAAGGCAATGTCATTTACTCGTTGACCGGCATTGGTGCAAACCGAGATCCCTTCCATGTGTTTGTAGTAGACCATAAAACTGGATATATTCGTGTGACCAAAATGCTTGACAGAGAGCAGATTGATCAGTACAAAGTGAGTGATACAAAAACAAATTCATTCATGTTGTAAGTTACTTGTCACATTTGTATTTGAGATGTGTAACAGTGTTAATCTTCATATTATAAAATGTATCTGCTGACAGACAAGATGTAAATCTTCTGTTTCAGCTGTCAGGTGTTGCTACATACACTAATGGCACTCTGGCAGAGCAAAACATTGCCATTAGATTTAAAGTGGTAGATCAAAATGACAATCCTCCAGTGTTTGGAAACATCGCGCCAGTTAAAGTGCCTGAGCTCAGCCCTCAAGGTAAGTGGTTCTCCTCTCATGTCATTCTCTACTAAGCAGGTTAAAGTTAGATTTTAAATATACAAAATAGTTATATTTGACTGATTCTAGTTGTTAAAGGGTTTGCTTTATTCACTTTCACATTGCTGAGGTTTTTTTATTTAAAATGTACATAAGGTAGAGTAACAAATGTTTGCACTGGCCTCAAACAAACCTGCACAGAATATTTCTAATGAGGCTTTATTCTTCTGCTGTTTTACAGGGACTTTAGTTACAACAGTTGTGGCAACTGATGCGGATGAGCCTGGGCATGACAATTCTAAGATTGCCTACACCCTCATAGATCAGAAGCCAGCTGATGACATGTTCTACATCACACGTGATGGCACTATCTATGTCAATAAGCCTTTGCTGGACAGAGAGGTATGAAACACACAGTCTTTGTCCCTGAACACTTAGAACCCCACAAGGAGGAACAAGATCTGTGCCCTTATTTCTTCTCTCTTCTCTGCCTATCCACCAATAAGTGTATTGCACTGGTTTGCATCCTGTTGTGATGAAAAATGGGAAAAGCACTGCCTGCTGGTGAACCGGCCTGTCTGACCAACCTCGTCTTGCTTCTGCTAATATGAAATAACATGGACAGCTGTCCTAAATAAGTGGTCTGAAAACCTAAACCAAGACTTATATTTTTGTCTTAACTTCTTTACTGTTTTACTGAGTAAAGCACCTAGACGACAAAGAGCATCAGACCTGTGCTGGCCTTCCTGTAAAGAAGTATTTAGTGATTAGTAATTGTAGTAATTGTATTGTAGTCTATGTAATACAGTCAGGTGGATTTCACAGTATCAAATAATATCAGTTTCAAGAGACATCAGTCAGTTGCAACATCAAGAGATTGTCAACAGAGTCCAGGCAGAAGGGACAGGCCTAGGGTGGGGAGAAGCACCACCAGGGCCAACTACAAAGAGAGAAGGTGGTGGTGGCGGAGGTGACAAGGATGGAGGAAAAGTGCTACAAGATCATTGCTGTGTCGCAGGTCCAACAAGGAAGCTGTACAAACTGGGAGGGAATCGTCAACTAAAACATCAGTTGGACAGACTTTTGGAAGATCCCGCAGGCAAGACTCAGCTTCCTCATCCATTCTACATGACACATTTCCCTGTCCTCGGAACCTTCACCAGTAGTGTAGGCATGAGGAATGCTGCACACTACAATACCCCTGATGCAAACCTCCAGCACATCTTGCTGGATCGCTGTCGAGTGGGCTGCAATGGGGTACCACCAGCAGAGAACCACAGTTTTGTCACAGAAGTTGAGGGGAGAAGAAACATCAGGTCAAAAGAAACACCTAGGCCGTTTTTCCCTGACAAGGAGTGGAACATGAGAGTAGACCTTGAGAGGCAACTCTGTTTCCTAGTCAAGGTCACTACTACATCTCTCTGCTGTGATATAGTGTGGTGGTCCACCAAGGCAAGGTCTATGCTACTCATTGAGTTCACGTTACCAGCAGAGGAGGGGATCGAGGCCTATGAGTGAGTCAGAGTACTCTAGCAGAGTTGGCTGCTGAATGGCTAGCCAGAAGACTACCATCTTGGAAGCTGGATCCTAAGGCTACTCGGGGCTGTCAACAAAGAAAGAACAACTAACCCCAACAACAGCTGGAGGAGAGAACATCCATCAGCTGCAGGGGTGACAGGGAGATGTCCCTGGTTGGGGACCCTGCTGCTGCCCCTGTACTACAGTCTCTATTTTTCACATGGACAGCAAACTTCATTAAATTAAATTATTTTAGCTTCTCAGAACCTACACATACTTGAGGTTTAACACAAACAGATGTTCAACGTGTACATAAGGATTCTTGTCTGTGTTTATTTTAGAAAGAAGACCAGTATATTTTGACGGTCAAAGGTCAAGACCTGGATGGCAAACCAGGGGGAAACAGTGCAACCGGCACGGTCACCATTAATGTCCTTGATGTCAATGACAATCGTCCCACTCTGGAAAAAGAGCAGGTAGTATTCTGTTTCATACTCTGTCACACACCATGTTATACTGCATACCTTGCAAGTAGACTCAGTATATCAAATTACTTTAGCAAAAAATGTAATTCTGTGAGTTTTGCTTGCAGTATGAAGCAAGCATTGAGGAGAACACATATGGTGTGGAGGTGATGAGAATCAAAGCAGAGGACCTGGACCAAGAGGGTACAGGCAACTGGGAAGCTGTGTTTGATATTGTCAAAGGAAATGAGGCCGGGTACTTCAGTATTAGAACTGACCCCAAAACCAATGAAGGGATTCTGATGCTTAACAAGGTACTATTGATTTATAGTAATGTAAATGGTCTGGTATGAACTTCTTATAACAGGTTTTAATAGTAATTAGTTTTTTTTTGTGTGTGCGTTTGTCACAGCCTGTGGATTTTGAGGATGTAAAAGACCTTGAACTTGGTCTAGCTGTGAGGAACGCAGCTCCACCACATGGATCTGGGGGAGGTGCAGGTGGTGGAGGAGGAGCAGGTGGTGCAGGGGGGGGCGGGGGAGGGGCTGGGGGAGGGGCCGGGGGAGGGGCTGGGGGAGGGGCTGGGGGAGGAGCTGGAGGTGGTGGGGCTGGGGCTGGAGGATCAGCTAGTGGAGCCAGTGGATCGTGGTCTGGACCAAGTGGGGCGTTTAAAACATATCCCATCAAAATCAATGTGAAGAACCAGCCAGAGGGGCCACGATTTGATCCCAAAGTCAAAGCTATTTCCATCTCAGAGGGAGGCCAATCCTTTAACATTAAAGATGTCATTGCCCGATACCCTGCAAAAGATGAAGACACTGGGAAACCAGCTGAGAATGTCAGGTCAGTGCAGACATAAAAACTTACTCATGAGGGCATCTACAGATAAAACTACACTAGCTTCACTTTCTGACTCTTTCTGGTGCAGGTATGCCAAGGGCTCAGACCCTGACAACTGGCTAATCATTGACCCAAAGACAGCTGAGATCAAACTGAATAAGATGCCTGACAGAGAATCTCCATTCCTGGTCAATGGGACGTATATGGCTGAGATACTATGCATTACAGAAGGTACACTTTTACAGTGTGTATGTGCAGCATGTTCTTAGAGCACAACTTGGAGGGTAACCTTAACTCTATTACCTTCTACTAGATTCTAAAATCTCTATGTATCACTTATTACCTATAATGTTACAAAACATTAAAACCTAAATACAGACACAATTTCTTACTGTACAGGCCACAACAGTAGACCATGATTTTTTAAAATTTCGTTGAGAATGTCTGAACATGACTTTTAAGTATCACACTGCACAATGGGGTCATTTCATAAGCACAGCTGAAACCCATATGTGTGCAAAAGAGGTAAGTCAGAAAAATGTGCCAATGGAAAACATGTGATGTTATTGGTGTACACAGCTTTAATAATGTAATTAAATCCAACAGTGTTTGTCTAAAGAAAGGAAAGCTACACAAAGGAAACTTCTGAATGATATTATTAGAGCCTGAGCACTGAATGGTGCGAGAGTCCTATTGTAACTGAAGGAATTATTATATTTCTTCCACTAAAGAACTGCTATTTTGACCCCCTGAATGTGCACGAAAATGCACCCCCTAGATTGGGGCCTGCTCATTGCTGCTTGCAGCTTTAATATATTTTGTCTTTCCATCACAGATATGCCTGCTAAAACAGCTACCGGCACTGTCGCTATCCAGGTGGAAGATTTTAACGATCACTGCCCAGTCCTGACCAGTAATGTGCAGACTATATGTAGCACAGATACTGCTGTTATTGTGCATGCTATTGATGAGGATGCATACCCAAATGGACCTCCCTTTCACTTCACTATTGTCAAAGACGAGACTGGAGTAAAATGGCATGTGGAGCATCTAAACGGTAAGAAAAATATCACCATTAGAGCTGTTAGAACAAATTCATGGGAGTAAAGCAGTATTTGAGAATACTATGTTGGAAACAAAAGCATTTCCATCATTCTTGTCCATGTGACTGAGTTGTAGTGATCTTATCTATATCTATATCTATATCTTATATATTTAGTTGGCTTTTTGCCAGTTAATTACAAGGAGATGACTCAATTATTATAGTATTCTTCTAAAAATTTAAATTATTCAAAAATAAAAACAAATTAGAGCAATCTTACTTGGTTTGGTGACATCAGACTCTCTTCTGCAGCATGGTAAAAAAGGAAAAGTTTCAGTGGTCTTAAAGCTGGAAAACAAAACATATATGGCTAACAAAAGAGAAAAATGAAAAATGTAACCAAACTTGTGACCCTAACCAACAATGTGGATGCATATTCATTTTCCGCACTTTGTCTTTTTCTGGCAGACACTGAAGCTATCATAAGGGCCCAAAATCCACTGTGGCCTGGCTTTTATGAGGTGGAACTTATGGTGAAAGACCAGCAGGGAGAGGCCTGTCCAGAACCACAGAAAGTAAAGGTACAAGTTTGTACCTGTGAGGATGGAGTGGTTTGTGGGAAACGTGGGCAAAATGGTGAGGCCAGGAAAGGAGCTGAGTTAGGACCTGCAGGAATTGGAGTGTTACTACTGGGCTTGCTGCTCCTACTATGTAAGTGTGATATAATGCTCAGTGTCTCCTTAATAATGTAGGTCTAATGTGCAAATGCATTTTAACTGCAATGAGTGATTAAATTAAAAGAAAGTGTTTAGTGTTTTACATGGATAAAAGGCTCACTAGACAAATGCTATGTTGTCAGTACAGGATTTTTTTTACCTGAAAGAAATTGAGTATTTTTTTTACAAAATTGCACCTTTTTAAAAATGTCATCAACAGCTTTATTATGGTTTAAGCCTTATCTGAGGTGAAGACAACTGTAGCATCCAGTTAAAAGAAGTCAGCCAGAACTGATGGTTTAGTGACCCCTTTAAGTTCTTTATAGGCCATCAACCAACGTAAGAGCTGCATACAAAATACACACCCATAACATGTTATGCTAACTCATGCGATAATTACTGTTTTCTCATGAATATAACTCGGTAAATACAATGTACCTTGTTGCCACATTCAACTGAGGCTTCTCCATTTAACATAATTCATTTTAATTACTGATTATCCCTGTCTTTATACCTAATTTGCAGTCTTTCAGTTTCCTTGTTGTCAGTGTTCTTTTTTAGTTACCATTCTTTCGTGTTGTCCGTGCACGCTGCTAATACAAAGTTCCGGTCTGGCAGGAAGTGTCAAAATAAAAGTATAACATATATAATCATACATCTTTGTGATACTTTACAACAACGTGTCAAAGTCGATAGGGTAAATCCAATCTGTGTCCTAATGACATGGGAGTGTCACAAGGATCAGTTCAGGTCCATTGTTATTTGCAATTTACTCAAACAACCTTCTGGACTGTTGGACTATGATGTCAACTGCCAGCTATATGCAGATGACACAGTCATCCATGTGTCTGGCAAAACTCCTACTCTGGCAAAGAAGCAGTTGACACAGGCCTTACTTAACATCTCCAAATGGCTTGAGTTGTCCAACTTAACCCAGAATCTTAGGAAAACTGTTTCTGTTTGTTTCTTAATCAAAACAAGGCCCACTAACAGCACCTTAAGGTGCACATAAATGATGAAATTATCCACGAAGTTAAAGAAACTCGGACAGAAAACCCATGAGATGGCATAATTGTGATATCATTAAACACACACACACACACAAGACTTTTTTCTTTTGAGAAGTTTTTAGTTTTTGAAATTGGTTTTTAAATGTTTGAACTTTGAACACTTTTTCCTGCTCTCATTGTTGGATGCCAGAGCTCTCTCAGGCCTACCACCCGAGCCTCTTTAAAGAGCCTATGGAACTCTCTTCCCACTTGTTTTTTCATGTTCGTCTATCATATATCCTCACTGTTCAACACAGATGTCTCACTCTCTCCTGATTGTGTGCATTATTGCGTGTTTGTGTGTGTATGTAGTAGCATGAATGACAGAAGGAGTAAGAGTTTTACTGCTATTACAAGATCTTTACACAACACACATGTTTTTGCGTCATGTCAACAAACGTGACAGACAGATGAATGCTGCAGGCCAACAGAGAGGACTGTAAGAGTGAAGGTGTCATGCCATGCTGTGTTTTTATAATGTCAGTTAGCTAGTTAGCTACTATCTGCTAACATAGATCTATCCATCAATCGCCTAGGAAGTAATTCAATGTAGAACTGCCACTGCATCTGTACATCAATGTGCATAACCTTTTCAGTGCAAAAGCATGCAATAATACCAGTTATACCTACACTTTTATATTTATAAGCATTACATGTCACCTAAAAACACAGTTTTCCCACCAGAATAGCAGTAGAATTGAAGAAGCCACTCAAACAATCCTTGAGTCCAGTTGCCTCGATTTAAACTCTTGGACAGCTTTACATGTCCCTAATCATGTGTCCGCCTCTCTCTCTTGTCTCATTTCTCTCAGTTCTCTCTTGGTGTGCCTTTGTACAACTACCCCTGACTCCAAAGTTCTATGGTGATTTGTAGTCCTAGCCCTGTCTAGCCCAGTGTTGTGTTTACTTGTCTATTGTTGTGCTTAATTTATCTATTATTTGTTTATATTTCCTACTCCACTGTAATTTAATAACAGATAATTATTGACTAAGGATTCTGTGTGAAGAGCTTTGAGTACCTGAGTAGATAGAAAAGCACTATATACAGACAAAGATCAACACTGCTTTTTGTTAAGTAAAGATTGTGATGTTATAAAGCAAAAACACTGTTAAAAGAGAAGACTTTCTACCAGGTTGGGTGCATTATTTTTTGTATTTGTTTTCAGTCATTCCTCTGTTGCTGCTCTTCTGCCAATGTGGAGGCGCTGCAGGTTTTCCAGACCTCTTTGCTGAGATGCCGTTTGACACTAAGTCACATCTAATTAAATACCACACTGAACACCAGGGAGAGAACACGGTTAGACATATTTAAACATTGGACCTTCTCTGTTAAGAGCAGGAATTTTGGTACATAAAAAATGTCATCACCACACTAACCATTGGATTGTTGGCTGATTACAGGAGGTGCCACTACTGAATGTGCCAACACAAAATAATGGAGATACATTCACCATACATCAAGGGACAGCTCAAAAAACCTCAGCAATGGCACCAGCATCACGGTTGGATATTCAGCAATCTGTCACTTCTATGAATGGGATGAATGGTTGCGCCACAGGTGGAATGTGGGGAATGACCCACAGCAGTGCATCCTACTCTCAGTTTGATGGTAGAGAATCTTGTGGAGCTGAAGGCATTTATGATGGCATAGCCCTGCCAGACTACTTCCTGGAACAGTACTACAATCAGGTAAGAAACTGACTTGTGGGATCCTAAAAGCCACTTTTAGCAGTAAACCTGTACATATGGCCCTTTGTAATGGTTTAATTAGGGCCACTCGGTGCTCGGGCCCTAATTAAAACAATCTGTTATAAAACAGTGTGATAATATATAAAATAAATAAATAATCATTGTGATCTCTTTTTTCAAAAGAAGGCGGCCAGTGCAGTGGACCACCTTGGAGTGAAGGATGGTCTGTTGGTGTATGACTATGAGGGCCAGGGTTCCTCTGCTGCCTCAGTCGGCTGCTGCAGCCTTCTGGAGTCTGAAAATGACCTGCACTTCCTTGATGGCCTTGGACCAAAGTTCAAGACACTCGCTGAGGTATGTGGAGGCGGAATCCAAAAAGAGGTCCAACAAGTGGTCACTCCTCAGCCCAGTGCCTCACTAACCAGTACCAAAAGCTCATCCAGTTTGGTGACCACCCAGCAGCTGTCCCATCCACCAAATCTGCAGCCAACCATTCCCAAAGCAAACCAGAATGTGGTGAGGGAGACAACCAAGCGTTCCCACACTGTAAACGAAAACAAAGCCACAGTCAGGGAAGGGATCACCACAGCAGAAACAGGGATGGGAAATCAAAGCCAGATGCTCCTACTACAGCAGCAGCCAATCTACTACACATCCACCCCTGTACTTCAGCCAATGCACTATGTACTCCAGCCACAGGCTCAGAACACTGTGCTGCTAGCTGATGCACAAGCCACAAACCTTCAGAGCATGTTACTGGTTAACAACACTCAGCCTGCGCCTTCCCAAGGAGTTATTGTTCAGGGGCAGACAGTCATGTCCAGTGGTCTGACGCAGGGCACTGGCATGGTGATGCTGGAGAACAGGGGGAGCTCTGCCCACCTGATCCGCCCTGGACCCATGGCTGGCTCCCAGGCCATGATGCTTGTTGAGGGCAAGGTGCCTTCAGGGTCAATGAAAGTGTTAAAGGGGAGCCAGGCCTGTCTCCTTCAGGGAGGTACTCTACAGCCAGGGGGGCATTCAGGATCTCAGAGAGTCCAGGTGATCAGAGAGCCACAAAGCAGCAGAGGCCAGCTGGTTCAGGAGACAGGAGCTCTGTCCCAGAGGAGTGATATCTCTGTCTTTAAAAGCAATCTCTCTAGCAAGGGCAGCCCATCCACTGGCTCTCTGACCAACAAGGTGGACTCTGTTAGGGTAGGAGTGCATAATGAGCATGTTCCCCACCCACTGCAAAGAAGTGACAAAAGGGAAATTAACTGATCTGTTATTTGGGGGGGAAACATTGGTTGTGGTGTTTTTTTGTGGGTAGTTGGACTTTTATATTGAGCCTATATTTTATATTAACCAATCATCAGCACAATATTTTCTGCTGGCAGGTGAAGGGAAGATTACTCACTAAAACCGAAAATTCCAGTTAAAGTTTCTGACCTTAGGCTGAGGGTATACTCAGATACACATTGGTTATTTTTGTTACATATATGCTGAGTGTTCTGTCTATACATAGCAGGGTCTTTGCAGTGCTTAGGTTCTGTAAGTTCACAAATGAACCAACAGGTTTGAATGTTTCATGCTTTGCTAGTCAGTGCCATGCTGTAATATTCACACTGATCTGGTTAACTCATTGTCACATCCATGTTTGGGTCGCATTTTCTTGTGTGCACAACCTGGAATACATATTAGCTCTACATCCTATTGCCTATAAAGCATGTGTGTGTACTATATTAAAATTGTTAAAATTGCCATTAATGTCAAGTTTTTTGTTTTGTTTTGTTTCTAAATTGTTGTGTGGATGAGAACATGCTGCTTAAAGGTAATTGTACACTTCAGAAGGTTCTACATTTCCGCATAACAATGACTCAAAATGTCAGCATGGCTTCACAGGTCCTGAAAATAGAGAGAACCCAATCAAATGAAATATGATATTATTTATTCAAAATATCATTTGTACTTATTTGTGAGTTGAAAAAAGTACATATGTGAATCCGTGTTTTCGGTAGTTGTGACCAAGCAGCAACATCTGCGGCTGAGAAACAAAGGCCATGTAGAGGTGGTAAAAATTGCAAGTCAATTCTGATATAAACACCCCTAATCAAATGTCCAACAGCAGAACAGAACACGTACAACCTGGTTCAGGCTCAAATGGTGTCACCTACGCCGTTAGTCAGACTACAGGCATGTCTAAAGGATATAAAGGACTGGATGATCTCTAATTTTTTACTGTTATACTCAGGCAAAACTGAGGTCATTGTTTTTGGACCCAAACATCTTAGAACTAGATTATCAGATAACTTTTCTCTCTGGATGGAATTACTTTGGCCTCCACTAGGACTGTGAGGAGCCTCTGAGTTATCTATGATCAAGACATGTAATTTATCTCTCATATAAAACAGGTCTCTAAAACCGCTTTCTTTCACCTCCATAATATTGCTAAGATCAGGAGCATCTTCTCTCAGAGTGATGCTGAAAAACTCATCTATGCTTTTGTTACTTCTAGACTGGAACACTGCAACTCACTATTGTCAGGATGTCCACATTACTCCATTAATAGCCTGCAGCTGATCCAGAATGGAGAGTCAGAATAGACTTTAAAATTCTAGCTAGCTAAATAATAAATGGACTAGCTCTGCTATACCTTCAGGATCTAACAATTCAATACAATCAATATATAATAGAACACTCAGGTCAGTTGTGCAGGTTTACTTGTAGTATCTAGATTTCATAAAAGTAGAATAGGAGGATGAGCCTTAAGCTATCAGGCACCACTACTTTGGAACCAGTTAACAATCTGGGTCTAAGACACCACCTGATCATAATCCTCAGACTAATCTTCACAAAACGTATCGTTTTTTTGAGGGACTTCAAATCGTTTACCTGGTACTGCCAATCAAATTCAACAAGGAAACAGGAGCAGTTTGACCACTAGGTGGCGCTATAATCAGAAAAATGTGTTTTGGTTCTTCTCATGATCTGTTTGGGTTAGAAACGGAATTCCAAGTTCTCATCATACTGTTCATAGTGCTATTGAGAATTTTTGCCAACTTTTCATGTCAGCAAATGTCAGCATACCGCATTTTGTCTGGTTTTATCCGAGTGTCACGAAACTTTGCACAGATGATCTTCAGACCATTGCTGATAAAATTTAATTATTTTGTGTGCCAAAGTATTCAGCCATCACAGCCAATCATATTGTATGGGGAAGCCACCAAACAGGAAGTTGGTGTATCCCAAGGGGTCACAACAAATTTGGTGCAGTTTAGCCACTAAAGGGGGGAGAAGTGCCATCACATCTCAGCCAAAAGTCAGGTCTATTGACACAAAACTTAGACTACTGTGAGTACTGAAGACCGTCTCTGACTTAACTACACTGTGTTACTTCAGCCTTCTTTGCTGCTTGGCCACCTTATTGCTGCTTGCAGCTTTATTTTCACACGCTTTTGCAGTGAAAAAGTTGTGTACTGTATGGATAGCGGTTCTACATTGAATTACTCCCTGTGCGTTGCCTTTTCCAACAAGCAAGGCAATAAAATGACAAATAGACATTCCCCAGTTTTACAGAGTATTTTGACTGATAAAACTAGTTGACAGCAACTAAAGTATTCCTACTTTATTGTTAAACAACCCGTCACTGATGGATAGACTGATGTTAGCGGACAGAGCTTACTAGCTAACTGATGATCCAGCACATTGGCATCATGATTGAGGGACATTATAAAAACACAGCGTGGCATGACACCAACTACAGGAGGACTCTTACAGTCCTCTTTATCGACCTGCAGCGAGCTCTGTCCTGTTTGTTGACATGACCCCAAAACTTGCGTGTTATTTAAAGATCTTGCATTAATGGTAAGAGTTCTTACTCCTTTAATAATTTATGCTACTACATACACACATTCAGGAGAGAGTGGGACATCTGTGTTATAAAAGAGCACCGCTATCGACGTATTGGGCTGCCCTGCTCTATACTCTTTTCCATTCCATTTGGGAGATCCCTTCTCACACAGCATTTTTCCCCCCAAGTGCTTGTGCCACCCCACATGTGATGGCGGCTGCCTGGTTCACCCGTGCCAAAAATTGTCTTGATTTTTCTTCCTCCTGTGGAGGGTAACTGTCTGACTGTGGATTCCAAACTCTTTAGAAATGGTTGTGTAACCTTTTCCAGCCTGGTGGGCAACAACTCTTGTTCTTAATGTTCTCAGAACGCTCCTTTGTCCAGGTCAATATACTCTTCCACAAACATGTAGACAAACACAAAGATCTGACTGTGACAAATCTCTTACTTAACACTTACCCATTGCATTGATTTGAAATTCACTTGTAATTTTAGAAGTGTATAACTTTTGCACCTGACAGATGTGTAATATGGACTCATTTTCCGGAAGGAAAATACACTATAACATTCAATTGTTTAATTTGAATTCTCTTTTTCACCATCACAGTTACAACTTCAGGCATTGGTAGTGTAATTCACACAGCTTTCCTTGTGTCCTGTGTCACCTATCATTTACCAGTAATTTAACTATTACCTGTCTCATTTGTGTTTTGAGTGGTGCATAAGCAAAGTATGTATTAAATTTACTGACATCAAATTACTTAACAGACTGCCGTAGATAACAACTGTTTATGTTGTTATGGCCTTTGACACTGATCAGTGTGAGCATGTGTGCATCTAGACACCCACACAAACTGTAGGGAGTAGGAGAAAATCTTTTCTCTGCGTATCAGCTTGTGTTAACAGATGTACCGTAAACAGTGTAGGTAGTAAACAATAAATCTGTAACTCCTTAAGACATGGACATGTCCAGGACTATGGCAAGCTATTTGAGAATTCATTACTGTATGCTAATGTTCAAGAGGCATACAGCTCCATAGCTCTCCCTCCCTTGGGCAGATTAGACCACAACCTACTCCACCTCAAACCCCAGTATATACCAGCAGTACAGTGGCAGCCGGTGACCATCAAAACTGTACGGAGGTGGACACCGGAAGCCCTGGAGACCAGGGATGTTTTGAGGTGACTGACTGGGATGTGTTCTGTGACGCTCACAGTGAGGATGTAGACACACTCACAGACTGCATTACTGGATATGTTAAATTTTGTACAGATTCTTTTATCCTCACCAGGTCAATACGCTGCTTTCCAAACAATAAACCAACAAAGGACATCAAGGCATCACTCAACAGGAAGAAGACAGCCTTCAGGAGTGGACCCTCCCCCTCACCCCTCCTGTGATGCACGATTAACCCTATTAAACCTACGGGAGCGCCGGCGATCTCATTTGCATATCAATTTTTAAATGCCGGTAAAGCTGCAACCACATAATTCTTCTTGCATATAAAACCGAAGGAGTTAGACTTACATATGAAATATTAAACATGCCTCATAGAGCTGTTCTTTTCCAGTGGAAAAGAACAGTGGGTGTGTCGAGTGGGTGTGCAGAAAACCAGTAAAAACGTGCAAAAAATCCATAAAAAGCCTACACAATAAAAACATTATAATCCAGACAGCGGGTGTGAACAGCACTTGCGACATGGGATATTTTGTCATCACATTGTAATCGCATCACGACGTGACGTCACCTTCCCGGGACTTTGTAGGTTTACCGCGGCAAAAACTTTTGGGTTGGACTCGCTCACTCAGTATCTATATCTCTCCTAAACATTTTGACACACGCAGCTAACACACACCACACTCTGCCTACACACTTCCACACACTTATGGATCCACCTCGTCACGCCGAGTGGCGGTACGCATGGCGCTACCTTTCTGAAATAATGTTGATGAAGATTCTCAGTCATCCAGGTCATCATACGTAGAGAAGGTTGAAGCAAGGCGTCTGGACTTGTAGAGTTTTCTAGAAGACGTTTTCGCTGCTCATCCAAGCAGCTTCATCAGTTCTAACTGTTTGGTGGGGAAACATGGTTTATATGTGGTTACAGACCTATGTGGGTGGGTCTGGGTAAAACTTTAAAAAACTTACAAACAATAGCACTAAATGTTTCCATAATTACCTGTGATGTTCTGGCTGACTGGGCCAGGTGTGTCTAACGACTGGCTAACGACTATGAAACTGCCGGAGGGGGACTGGTTGACAGCCCTTTGTTCTTACTGTGAGTATGTGCAAACTTCCTGGGAATGGATGGAATCACTGCATTGTATGTGGTGGAAAGATGATGTCTGAGGCCACCACCTCTGTTAAGGGAAGGTTTTTCCAGCTTAACATAGATGGCTTCCTTGACTCCTCTTTCATACCACCTTTCCTCCCTGTCTAAAATGTGAACATTGTTGTCCTCAAAGGAGTGTCCTTTGTCTTTGAGGTGGAGGTGAACAGCTGAGTCTTGTCCTGAAGAGGTGGCTCTCCTGTGCTGAGCCATTCTTCTGTGGAGTGGTTGTTTAGTTTCTCCAATGTACAGATCAGAGCATTCCTCACTGCACTGGACTGCATATATCACATTGCTGTGTTTCTCCCTGGGAATCTTATCCTTCGGGTGAACCAGTCTCTGTGTTGTCATAGGTTTGAAATGGACCGGTATGTCATGGTTGTTGAAGATCCTGCGGAGTTTCTCTGATACTCCTGACACATATGGAATGGAGATGTTCTTTCTCCGCCTGGTGTTGTCCTTCTTCTTGTTGTTGGGGGGTCTTGTTTTTGTGGCTTTGATGAGTGCCCACTTCGGGTAGCCACATGTTTGCAGGGCCTTCCTGATGTGGTGTTGCTCCTTCTTCTTCCCCTCTGAGCTGGTTGGTACAGTTTGTGCTCTGTGCTGCAGGGTCCTGATGACTCCCAGTTTGTGTTCCAGTGGGTGGTGTGAATCAAATAACAGGTACTGGTCCGTGTGTGTGGGTTTCCTGTACACTTCCACATTGAGGCTCCTGTCCTCCTCAATATGTACTGTGCAGTCCAAGAAGGCCAGATTGTTGTCCTTGGTGTCCTCGCGAGTGAACTTGATGTTGTTATCCACTGCGTTGATGTGTTCTGTGAACCGTTCCACTTCGTTGGTCTTGATTTTAACCCAGGTGTCATCCACATATCTAAACCAGTGGGTGGGGGTGGTTCCAGGATAGGAACTCAGGGCTCTTCTCTCCACTTCTTCCATGTAGAGGTTGGCCACAATAGGAGGCACAGGCGATCCCATCGCACAGCCGTGCTTCTGTCTGTAAAAATTCCCATTGTACTGGAAATAAGTGGTGGTCAGGCAGAGGTCCAGCAGGTCACAGATGTGGTCTGGCTTTAGGTTGGTTCTCTCCTTGAGTGTGCTGTCTTGTGTGAGGCACGTCCTTACCATCTCTGTGGCTTCTGATGTAGGGATGCAGGTGAACAAGGAGGTGACATCAAATGAGACCATGGTGTCGTCTGGGTCCATTTGGATCTTCTCCACCTTGTTCACAAAGTCCTGAGAGTTGTGGATGTGATGTGGTGTGTCACCTACCAGTGGTGTCAGGAGTTCAGCCAAGTGCTTAGCCACGTTGTATGTGACTGAGTTTGTGCTGCTGACGATGGGTCTGAGGGGGACTCCTTCCTTGTGTATCTTGGGGAGTCCATACAGGTGTGGAGTGGCTTCCCCCGGATACAGTCGAAAGTAGAGCTTGCGGTTGATGATTTGGTCCTTCTCCAGTTTTTGTAGGTAGCTGACTAGTTTCTTCTTGTAGTTTCCGGTGAGGTCCCTCTTCAGTGTCTCATATGTGGCTGTGTCACTGAGGAGATCTGTCACTTTGGAGTGGTAGTCCTGTGTGTTGAGAACCACTGTGCATCTTCCTTTGTCTGCTGATAAGATGGTGATGTCCCGGTCCTTTTGTAGTGCAATCAGGGCCTTCCTTTCATCACTGGAGAGGTTGGATGGCGGTGCTTTAGCAGTGGAGAGTGTGGCTGTGACCTTCAAGCGGAGTTGCTCAGCTTCTGTGTCTGTCAGGTTGTTGTTCTTGATGGCTGACTCTGTGGCTGTGATGAGGTCCACCACTGGAATCTGCTCTGGCGAGATGGCAAAGTTGAGTCCTTTGGCCAACACGTCTTTTTCCGGCTGGCTCAGTTGTCTGTCTGTTCTTTACCCATTTGTCCTGGGTGTCCTGTTGTGGCAGTGAGTGGTCTTCCCCCTCCATGTGTGAAGGTTAGCTGCATTTTTAACAGAGGAAACAGTTTTCAATTTATGGAATTTGCGTTTTTGTCGTTCCTTACCCCTGGTGTGCTGTGCCGTCTGGACTTCAGTCAGTTTGGTGACTTCATCCATGACTTCACTGGGTAGGAGGGTGGCAAGCTGTGATCTTGTCTGTTCCGTGGTGACCATGAGAGCGTCTATGGTGAAGTTGATCTGTCTGATCCTTTCGTTGAGGAGTTGGTTCTGGGCTTTCTGCAGGATGGTGTCTGCTCTGTGGCCCTTGACAGTGGATCCGAGACGTAGGCTGTTCGGGGTTAACTTTTTCTGTCTGCATCTCAGGCTGAAGCGTAGGTGGTTCCTGTAGTCTGCCAGTTTCCTAGAGGTCTTTTCATGTTCCCTCACCAATCGTAGGGTGTCCTTCCCAAAGTGATTGGCAACATGTTGATGAAGATTCTCAGTCATCCAGGTCATCATACGCAGAGAAGGTTGAAGCAAGGCGTCTGGACTTGTAGAGTTTTCTAGAAGACGTTTCGCTGCTCATCCAAGCAGCTTCATCAGTTCTAACTGTTTGGTGGGGAAACATGGTTTATAAGTGGTTACAGACCTATGTGGGTGGGTCTGGGTAAAACTTAAAAAAAACTTACAAACAATAGCACTAAATGTTTCCATAATTACCTGTGATGTTCTGGCTGACTGGGCCAGGTGTGTCTAACGACTGGCTAACGACTATGAAACTGCCGGAGGGGGACTGGTTGACAGCTGACAGTTGACAGTTGACAGCCCTTTGTTCTTACTGTGAGTATATCTGAAATAATGTACCTCCTCCTGCTCCCCCTCCCCCTAACCACACTAACCAGTCTCACCTCCCCATCACTAACATCACCCTGTCCCCCTTACCCCACCTTCCATTAACAACCCCCCAATCAAAGGTACCAAGGTGGACATTGTGGACAACTGCAAGTATCTGAGTGTCCACATTGACTGCAAGATGGACTGGTCCACAAACGCAGAGGCAATATACAAGAAGGGATAGAGTCGCCTTTATCTCCTATGGAGACTCAGGTCCTTTAACGTCTGCCAGACCATGCTGCAGATGTTTTACCACTCGGTGGTCTCCAGTGTCATCTTCTACGCTGTAGTGTAGTTACCAATCTGGGTCCGAGAGGCAGACACTGCCTCCACCTTTAAGACTAGACTTAAAACTTTTCTGACCTAGTGTGTAGCATAGCTATGCTGCTCTAGGCCTACGTTGCCGGGGGGCACAAACATGATACCACTGAGCAGTTTCCCTCTCACCCTCTAACCTCTCCTTTTCTCTCCTTAGTCTGGCTCACACTGGTCTCAAGACCTGCACGCTGACCTGCAGTCCGGCCCGTGAAGTCTCTCTTGCCCTACGTTGTTGGGGGGGCACAAACATGATCCACTGAGCAGTTTCCCCTTCACCCTCTGACCTCTCCTCTGCTCTCCTTAGTCTGGCTCATACTGGGTAATATCGTCTCATAATCTGTGTTTACTGTCTTCCTCGTAGTTCTGTGCTTCATTCTCGCTCTCTCTCTGTCTCTTTACAGGTCTCAACACCCATGCTGACCATGCTGACCTGCAGTCCGGCCCTGACCTCTCTCTAGGCCTACGTTGTCGGGGGGTACAAACAGGACCCATTGAGCAGTTTCCCTCTCACCCTCTGACCTCTCCTCTACTCTCATTAGTCTGGCTCATACTGGGTAATATCATCTCATAATCTGTGTTTACTGTCTTCCTCGTAGTTCTGTGCCTCGCTCTCGCTCTCTCTCTTTGCAGGTCTCAAGACCTGCATACTGACCTGCAGTCCGGCCCCTGATCTCTCCTGTGCTCATCGACTTCACTAGCCCCTGCTGCTCATCTTTGCTACTAAATTACTATTCCTACTTATGGACTGACGATATATATAGATATCTATTACAATATAATCACTGTTTCATCTTGCTGTCATGTTTGCTCTGTACTGTATCATGTTTGTATCATGTTTGCTCCTCTTTCTCTCCTCTCTCTCTCTCTCCTTCATCCTCTCTCTCCTCTCCCCTTCATCCTCTCTCTCTCCTCTCTCTCTCTCTCTTCTTCATCCTCTCTGACTAGCAGCAGGACTGGTTCCCCCTTAAGCTGACGGGTCCTGCTCAAGGTTTCTTCCTCTTAAAGGGAGTTTTTCCTTGCCACAGTGCTCTTAGGGGGGTTCCTGTGAAGCGCTTTGAGACAATGTCTGATTGTAATATGCGCTATATAAATAAAACTGAATTGAATTGAATTTAGTGTGCTGGGGCAGCAGGATGAAGACGGCCGACACCAACAGACTCAACAAGCTCATTAGGAAGGCTGGCTCGGTGCTGGGAGTGGAGCTGGAGTCTGTGGTGGAGGTGACGGAGAGGAGGATACTAAGGAAACTCCTCAGTATTCGTAACAACACGTTTCACCTCCTGCATGACACACTGCTGTCCTACAGGAGCACATTCAGCGGTAGACTGAGACTACGAGGAGCAGCACAGAACGCCACAGGAGGTCCTTCCTGCCAGTGGCCATCAGACTGTATAACTCCTCCCCTTTCTGTAGGAGAAGAGCTAGATAATCATGTCAGGCATCACTGTCATTCCCTCCACTGGTCTATATTTATTTTTACCTTATATCTCCATATCTGTATCCATGTATCATATCTTGTGCTCATACTGTGTTCTGTACTCTGATTTGAATTTTAGTGACACTTATACTCTGTACTTAACTGTATTTAATGTAACTTGATACCTCTGGCACAAGAATTTCCTTAATTAATAAAGTGTTATCTTATCTTATCTCTTACTATGGTAAGAGTTGATGTTGTCTAACACCACATGATGAACAAAACATAAATATGTAATTCCTTTTGACAACATATTCTTCCTAGCAGGCTAATCCAGTAACAATCCATTACTGATGGTGCCTGGTATGGAACCCAGTGGGGCATGCCTGGACGTGTGCATCATTGTGAGGAGTTTTAATGATGAATCCTGCTGCAAAAGAAAAGACAAGAAGAAGAGAAGAAGGAAAGTACACACTGTGTGCAGCTTTTTTTAACTGCTTCTTCGACATTGGGAGAGATATAGACATCCTTAAAGATGCCATTAGCTCTAATTGAGTAATAAATGGCTTATATATACAATTCTGTTTCCTGATCAGCTTGAATTATTGATTAAATCAGTACTTCAAAAAAACCTTGATGTTTTTGTCAGCATTTCCAAGCTTTCAGCCCTTAGGCATTACCTCACCTTTCAGAATATGTGGCAGTGAGCAACCACACCTTTACAAAACATGCAAGCTTGTGACAGTTGATGCTATAGCATAGATAAAGCACCAGAGGGAGGAGGAGGGGGCTGCAGTGCAGGTGTGAAGGGAGGGTGATGACATGGGTGTGTCTTCAAAAGAGCATTAATAAAGGCTCATATGTTTGTTCTTTATTTGACAATCTAACTCAAAGTTCTCAGTTTATGCACAGAGAAACAAGGGCTGACATATGTTGCTGCTCTCCTGCACTCATGGCTCAGTTATCCCTCTCTGCAGTGAGCCTTCTGTTAATGACGGCATTGGTAAGTGCTCATTTTGAAATTACTCAGAACTTTTCCCTAAACATGCCAGGGCACGACGCGATCTATGAGGAAACCTGTTATTATAGAAGAGGGATTCATTTACTAAGAACCCTAAGTGCTTATAATGATAAACACTTATGACGGCTTGTTTACATGTTTGTTGTTTCTATTACATCCAGAACCTTTTTTATTGTATAAGTACAGAACTTTTGTTTTTCATTTTACCACTGCTACCAAACAGTAGATGTTTGTTTGTTTACTTACTTTATTCCCTAAATACTTTGTTACTTATTTTTTGTGTTTCCAGGGAGACCTGGTTTCTAGGCCAAAAGTATAGATGTGAATAGTAAATAATAAATGCAGTGCTTATACTATTTGTGAATTGTATTTCCAAAAATGATCCAGACTATAACACCTGCTGTTGTCAAATATGCTCACCTTCAAGTGGAATTGGCTAGGCATGTGTTCTTGGCCTCGCTAACTGGAACAGCGTGTTATTGGCTCTGGCCTGCAGGTTTCTACCTATATGGGAATGCAGAGAAAAAGCACATGGGTGGTTGATGTATGTGGGGTTTATTCTCTGCCAAGTCACATGCATTTTAAACAGTGCACAAAACAGAGTTGCGAGCAGAATACATCCCACAAAATGATACTGAGGGCAAAGTCCCGTCTTGCATGCAAAGGGAATTCTGCATGCACAAGGCAGTGACGAGGCACTCTCAATTCATTTTAGGTTATATATTTTTTTGTATTCATTACTCACTTAAAAATGACCTAGGTTATTAAAAAAGATAGATAGATATACTTTATTATTGAAAATTGTTAATATTTATAAGAGGGGTTAGGCTATGACAGTTATGAGATTTAGAATGAGGAAGACAATAGAATACAAAGCTTTTATTAATAAAATAATACAAAATATTGTGCTCTCCTACCTCTACTGACCTGACATGCCAGTTTTAACAGTTCAGACTGTTTTACAGCTTTTCCCTGGTGGTCTGGTTAGGATTCAGTGCTTTCACCACCGCGGTCTGGACCCGGTAGTTTTTTCCCTGACCACCTACTCCCACTGAAGGGAAAATCAATCCCACCGGTTCCCGCGAAATCTTGCGGACTCTCTACCTGCAGCAGCGCCTCCTCCAGGAAATGGTGCCCCAGGCGGCTGCCTATATCGCCTATGCCAAGAGCCGGCAAATGTACAGTATAGTTTCAGGAAAAGCAGTAGTACCTAACATTTAGCTAAGGTAACAAATAGTTAATTTAAGTGAGTGAAGGAAATTATGTATTATTATGGCACCTACACAGCTATGCCAGTTTGCATGTCATAAGATATCACTGGTTTAGGAGGTAATCACTGTTGTCCTCAACACAATTCTTGTCACAATGATTAATAAGGAGATCATTTAAATTTTAAGTAATTTTATATGGATATATGGACTTCTTTAGGCACAGTCCAGCCTACACCAACATATCCTTAGAGTATTTTTGTCTATTTTCTTTTGTATTTACAAGCATAGCAAACCTAGAGTGCTACCGTTTAAATATACTGTAATATATACTATAACTATATACTAATAGTACAGTTCTGTGTCCTATACAGCTCACAACAATCTTTTGTATCATTTCAGATGGTCAATGCTGAACCAAATAGGACAAGGGAGAAGACACTGACAAGGAAGAGGAGAGAATGGATCATTCCACCTGCCAAGCTGGAGGAGAACACTAACTACACTCATCTGCCATTCATTGCAAAGGTCTGCTTTTCCCCTGTTATAAAATCATATGTTTCACTGTGAATAAGCTTCCAAGAATTAGTTGGCAGGCACACTATGGCAGGTGTTTCACCCTCCAGCCAATATCGTGCTTGTACTTGAAAAGGACTGTTCTAGTCCTTAGCTATAAATCTATGCTCATGCTATGCCTCATGCTGGCACTCCCTTTTTTAATGTGTCTAGCCAAACCAGCTTTCCTTGAATGTTTTTTATATCATAACTAAAACTACTGTTCAGCTCCAGCATAAATAATACTACATTTCATGTGCAGTTTTTCTACCAATAGAGCTCGCATTCAGTTACCTGAAGTTAACATCAGACTGCTGATGATGTTTATAATGTATGCAATGTGAACAGGAACATACATACATGTGTAGTTTACTGCCAATCCTTTTTGGAGGTAGTAAAATATTACTAATAAAAAAAATATTCAAAATGCATTTCTTAGCTAAAGTACAAGGGACTGTATTTTTTAGTGTAGTGGCTTTGATCAGTTAAGGTTTTTTTTTAGTAATTTATTTATTTTTTTTTCCTAAAGATTGACTAAAGATCTAAAAACTAAGGCAACACATGAATAAAGCCTACAATATCAGTATCATCTGTTTTTGTTTATTCCCCAATCCCCACAACTTTTTTTCTTTATGTAGAGGATCAGGAAAAGCCAGAGCTGGTCAGGTCGGGTTTTGAGGAGAAGCATGGGTCAGTTGTCTCTTGTAAAAGTGTTTGATACTGTAGCTCTCATGACAGAGACACATGTCTTCACAAGAGTCTAAGGGAAAAGAAACTCATCAGTATACATAATGCAAAATAACAAAGCAAATGACCAAGAACATTGAGGACACATTCTCTCAGCTACTGGGTTTGACCCTGACTTCCTAAACTATGTATGAATAAATACTGCAGCACTTCAGATTATGGTAAAAAAAAAAAAACCTGCATTAAGAGTTTTTTTATTTTTAATTTTTTTTTATTTAATTTAATTTTTAATGTGTTTTCTTTTGTTTTCAGATTCGCTCTGATAAAGAGCTTACTGCAAAGGTGGATTATTATCTGTCTGGACCTGGAGCTAATGAAAAACCTCTCAACCTCTTTGTAGTGGACCGTAACACTGGGTTTGTTCGCATCACTGATGTTTTGGACAGAGAAAAATACACACACTTTGATGTAAGTCTTTCTTTATGCACAACATTTGAAGCTTTTAGGTTTTCCAGATGGTAAAACCTAAAAACAACAAGC
The DNA here is from genome assembly GCF_900634625.1 of Parambassis ranga. NCBI lineage: Eukaryota > Metazoa > Chordata > Actinopteri > Ambassidae > Parambassis > Parambassis ranga. Next base: position 277,485 of record NC_041025.1, on the reverse strand, counting down.
ATTTGAAAATGCTTGTTGTAAAAATCCTGATCCTACTCCATCTCCTCTTCTTTGTCAAGGTTTGGGGTTTTGTGATAGAATATTTTGTATTTCCAGCTTTATTTTGGTCGATCTATTTGCAGGTATACTACTGTTCCTGGGGACATCTCTCCCTTTGACAATTGGACTTGACAATTGTGACCTTAGCAGGACTTTGGGCAACTATAGTTTTCCATTTTTATCAAATGTTGTCAGTTAACTCCATGCTCTTGCCTGCAGTTTGAGAAGTCAGAAGAAGAGGTGAGGAGTTAGAGAGCAACACATTGAGCACTATGTATCTTGCTGCAGCCTTCTCGGAATACTGTGTCATGTGTGCTATCTGTGTAGACAATTAGATCTGAAGCACATTTGCCTTCTTGTGTCAATGAACGCTGCCTGTGCAGAGATATTTGCTCTGCCTCTGTGCAGGGCTGTAATGGGTTGTGACACCTGCTTAGTTTTTAGTGGTTGATGGATAATTTAAGTGGCCTATATCAGTTGTAACTCCAGTCTGGAAGGACAGGATTCACTTATGACCGCAACAGAATTATATTAAGATTAACTTAATTAAGATATGTGCAGATTAAGATTAACTTTATTAATACCCGTGGGGAAATTGAGTTGTAGTAGCAACATTTTAAAAGGATAAATACAATAAACACAGCAAAAACTCTTATATGCACATACACGTACATGCACATGACAGCAACAAAGAAAGAATATGTACATACACGCACATAAAGCAGATCAAGGGGAAAATAGAAGCATAACAACACACTGTAACTGAGTACTTTGAAATGAACCTGTGGTGATGCTTTATATGGGTGGCATCTAAATGGGTCCTGTTCTCATTTCTATTTTATTGAAGCCAAAAAGTGGCAAAGAAAAACTCCCTTTAAACAGGAAGTAACCTCGAGCAGGATCCGGGTCATAATGATAGCCAGCTGGGTAAAGGAGGCTATTGTCTGTTCCATTTGCACAACAGCAGCTGAAACTGTTTCACAATCAGTGTTGATCCTAACTGCACAGGCTGATTTCACAGAAGTCTGACTGACTTGGAGTTACATTTTGTTCTTTAAGTGTTCTCTTTATTTTTTGAGCAGTGCATATATTTTGCTAGGTAATTGTACTTCTACTTAGGTACCTAGCTTCAGTACTTCCTCCACAGGTCGTGATCAAAAATATCTCAAAATTTCCTCAGTTGTGCTGGAGGCTATGGTGATATTTTTCTCACTGATATATATATATAAAAAAGTTATGATATTGAATCAATATTATTTTCAAATCGATGACAAGTCTTATCCAAGTGCCAACTTTCCACTTGCTAGATTTATTTAGTACAAGCTGTACAAGCAATATTCAAAATATAAATAATTTATAGGTAATACCAATATTACCTATAAATTATTTATATTTTGAATATTGCAGTTGTTTCATGTATACCTGGGTTTCTGTTTCTGTTTGTAAATCTGTCATTCTTATGCTACTTTTGTAATTTATACAGCTGAAAGGAATTGCTAGATACAGTAATGGGAGCACAGCTGAGGAAGACATACCCCTTACTGTCATGGTTCTGGACAAGAATGACAACCCCCCTTACTTTGAACTTCACACTGGCAATATCTCAGAGGCAAGCGAAGCAGGTAGTTTAAATTCCATTTCCTACAACATTTTGTGAATTTCTGCCAGGTTTACAATGTTACGTTTTGTGTAAGGAGATCCAAGAGATCCTCTGAAGGTTTGACAGTTTTTATTGTATAAAAAGTAGCAACTAAAAACTTCCTTGAGAGAGAAAAAAGTCCAATTCGAGCAGGTCTGGAGGACTGCAGCAGAGACTAGATAGGACCAGACTGAGCGACTCCTACAAGGAAAAGAGGTTTGTATTAATAATTGGTAGAACAGGTCATACCGACCTTTTTCCGGTCAAGAACCATGGTCTCAGACATTGAGGTGCTGATTCTCATTCCTGCTGCTTCATACTTGGCTGAAAAGCGTCTCATTGCACACTGGAGGTACTGGCCCGATGAAGCCAGCAGGACAACATCATCATCATCAAAAAGCAGAGATGAAATGCTGTGGTTCCAAAACCAGACCCCTCCAGCCTCTTGCTGCACCTAGAAATTCTGTCCATAAAAATTAGAAACAGAACCGGTGACAAAGGGCAGCCCTGCTGGAGTCCAACAGGAAAAGGTCTGACTTACTGCCGGCAATGAGAACCAAACTCCTGCTTCAATCATACAGGGACCACATCTTCTCCAAATCCACAAAACACATGGTTGGGTTGGGTCCAATGAACCCTCCAGTACCCTGTGGGTTGCAAAACCACATGTAAATAGTTAGGAAGTAAGACCAATCTCACCCTCACCAGGAGTGAATGTGTGTACCGCAACTTTGCTGACCTGATGTGTTTTATTGCAGGAACCTTTATTATGCAGCTGGAGGGTAAAGATAAAGACCAACCTGGTACAATTAATTCACAGATCTCATACACCATCATCAGTCAGGAGCCAAGAAGCACAGGCCACATGTTCACTTTAGACAAAATGTCAGGCAAACTGTACGTCAAAGAGCCCACACTGGACAGAGAGGTGAGCTCTCACAATACGCTCATTTATTGTTCATTACTTACCTATAAAATAATCATCCTCATCCTATTTCTTGAGCTATGCTCTTTAGATCACAATTTCAAATGAGAAAACTTTAAGCATTTTACTCATTATGCTCCCCGAAGTAGGCTGTAGACAGTACTACTAAATTATACAGACATCTAATTTTGGCGATGTGTGTAGGCACAGTCTTTGCATTTTAACTGCTGATACAAGTATGTGCAACTCTTTTTTATGACAGACTCATGACTTCTACAAGCTGATTATAAAAGTCACTGATATGGGAGGGGCTGAAGGGGGGCTAACGGGGACAGGGACTGTGGAAATCAAAGTGCTTGACATCAATGACAACCTCCCCACTCTGGAAAAATCTGAGGTAAAAAACTACATGGAACTGTACACACACACACACACATCATTTGTCTAGGTAGCTTGCCACCACTGTATTGTAGCCTTTCAGGTCATTACCTGGTCATTACCCATTGCCTTTCAGTCAGTAACCTTACATGCTGGCAGGTGTGCATTCTCTAACAGTGCAGAATACTTTTGCATTCTCTCACATTTGCCTAAGTCTCTGTCCACCCTCTTACTAATCATTTAACCTGCTGCTTTCTTCTTAGAATAAGCACCATTGTAAATAATAATTAGTAAGCAACACAGTGGGGCATGATGAAATCTCGTTCCCTTTGCAGTACTCTGGGTCAGTGGATGAAAATGTTGTCGATGTGGTTGTGATGAAAATCAAAGCACTGGACAAGGACCTCATTCACACAGACAACTGGTTAACTGTCTTTAAAATTGTGAATGGAAATGAGGATAATCTCTTTTCAATTGAAACTGACAAAGAAACCAATGAGGGCATCCTGAAGTTGATCAAGGTATTTAGATTTGTGTTATGTCCCAAAATACCTTTCTGCATTTCTTTTTATGTTGCATTTCAAGATATTTTTCCTGCTTCTAACATTTGCTGTTTTTCTCACCTCATCTCATAACCTCCATCCTGGACCAAACAGCCTGTAGATTTTGAAGAAGTCCAGAATCTTGAGCTTGGCCTGCTGATTGAGAATGTAGCTCCTCCTGTGAAAGGTGCTGCTGTATTGATGGATGTGAATGTTCAGGTTGGAGAGGGTGGTCCTATAGCTGCTGGGACTGGAGCTGGAGCTGGAGCTGCATCTGGAGCTGGAGCTGATTTGAGTGTAAATGCAGACCTGGGAATTGATTCGGATTTGGATGCAGGAGTTAATGTAGATGTAGACGCTGACCTTGAAGGAAGCATGGCCGTAGGGTTGGATGCTGGACTTAAACCTGAGGCAGATCTTGGTCCTGGAGTTGGGGTTAAGCCTGGTGCAAAGCCCGGGGTGGGTGTTGGGCTCAAACCAAAACCAAAGAAAAAGCCAAAGGCACAAGGAAATAGCTATCCAATCAAAATTGCAGTAAATAATGTGCCAGAGGGCCCAGCATTTGTTCCTGACACAAAGAATGTCCCTGTGTCTGAGGACCCAAAAGATGCACCTGAGAATGGTACAATCACTGTGTTTGCTGCTGTCGACCCGGATACAGGAAAACCAGCTGAAGATGTCAGGTTAGTGCAGCTGCAGTAATCTGGAGCCAACCTAACAGCTAAAAAAGTTTGGTATAGGTTTAGTGTACTGTTACAAAGTGTTGTACAAAACATGCAGTATATTCACAGTTTTATGGGAGTAAGCCGTAAATTAACGTACTGACAAGGACTGGCATTTTGTCATGCTCATAAAAATCTAGTAGCTTTCAAGACATTTCATTTAAAACCTAAACTATCAACCTTACATTCTCTGAAGTGTTAAATAAAACAATTGTTATCACTAGCCTCTCTGCACAAAACCATAAGTCAGCCATTGAGTTTAAGTTGAGTTGTTTGGAGACACACAGGATAAAGCAATTGCATTTTTACCAGAAAGTTGAACTACTGCTGACCTATCTGCTTTTGATGTCTTGAAAAAAGACTGTAAGCACCATTACTCATTTTGTCTTTTGTTGTCAGTTATGCCAAAGCCTATGATCCAGACAACTGGTTTACTATTGATGAAGAAACGGCTGAAATTAAACTCAACATGGTGCCAGACAGAGAGTCACCATTCTTAGTCAATGGTACCTATTTTGCAAAGATTCTGGCAATAACCAAAGGTAATGAAAAAGTCTCCTACTTTCTGCCTTCCCCACAGAAGGACTTGAATATCATTTCCAAGCCTGCTTTATTACCAGTGAGAAAAGCTTCAAAATCCTGTTAAACCACCTAGCCATAGAAGAGAGGCAAAAGAGGCACCGTTAAAAAAAAGGCTATATATAAAAATATAAAGAAACGTTATTTAATTAGGATTCTGTTTACGTTTAAGGATACCTGTGGTGTTAGAAAGAGTAAAGAGTAAAAATTGCTTGTTGTGTACATTTGCTGCAAAAACATATTGTGTATGTGTTTGATGTATTGACTGTTGATGTTCCGTTTCACTAACTAAGCTGTTATCACCCTCAGACATGCCATCGAAGACAGCTACTGGAACAATAGCTATTCAAGTCATTGACTCTAATGACCACTGTCCTAAATTAACCACCACCCACAGCAGAGTGTGCTCAGATGAAAAAACTGTTTATGTCACTGCCCTTGATGAGGATGCTAGTCCTAATGCTGCTCCATACACATTCCGAATCATCCCAGATGGGACACGAGGTAGCTGGGATGTAGAAGTCCTCAATGGTAAGGAGAGTTAGAAGAATTTAAAGGTAGGGTAGGAGATTTTGAAAACTCAGTGAGAGTCAGCCAGATTTTGAAAGTAAACACACGCCCCTTTCTCTCGGAGCTCACCCCGAAGCCACGCCTCCCAACCAGTCTGTGACTTCAGCCATCATTCACGTACCTCTCTGGTGCTCACAGAGCAGGAAGAGAGTGACAACCAGCCAATACTCCGCGCAGGATTGGCTGATGTTTTTAGTGTTTTATAGCTTCCACAGATGATTCATATTCTTCGTTTTAAAGCGAAACTGCCGAACTAATCGGTTGCTATTGGATTGTAAAGAGAAGTTACACTTATTTAACAAAAAGTGCATCAGAAGGAAATCTCCTACCCTACCTTTAATGAACAATAGGAATAAAGTTAAATGTAAAAAATCATCTAGTGTTATGATAAAGTTATAAAGGAAACCATTAATTGTTGCTAAAGATGCATTCAATATTGAATCAATGGCCAATAAATAATAAGAGTGGCTAAAAGCTAATAAATAATGACATGTTCAAAATAGGTTGTATTTGCCAAAAACAAGGACCCATAACAATTAGATATGTTTTTACACACAATAAAACAGCTTGCTTCAAGTCAGTTGAATACGTGGCAGTGTAGAGTAGTAAAATGACTAATGACAGTTTGTCTGACAGCTTTCTATTTGTTGTCTCCAGAGACAAGTGCAGCTCTTCATGCCCAAGAGTCACTGTGGCCTGGCTCATATGAGCTGCAGGTAGAGATGTTGGACGCTCAGGGCCTGGCATGCCCAGTCAAAGAAGTTTTCACTGTGGATGTTTGTACCTGTGTGGGAAAAGAAGACTGCACAGTTTTAAAAGCAGCCAGACTAGGAATGACATCAGCTGATCTTTCTGCACCAGCCATTGGTCTGCTAATAATGGCATTGTGCTTACTGCTGTGTGAGTTGAGATTTAACCATTTCCAATAGAACTTTGTGTGACACTTGCTTAAGGTATGCAAGTTTCTATAAAACTGATATAGATGCTATTAATAAAATAATATAATAATAATTAATAAATAAAACTGAAGTGAAAAACTGACAGAAAAAGCAATACACATGACTGACAGTTGTTCAAATATCTTACCGTATATCACATTATTGTAGCCTATTACTTGACAAGATAATAGTTATTTTTTGCCTTAAATGTCATTCGCGATGGTTTTCTTCTCTTTGCAGTCATTCCACTTTTCCTGCTGTTCTGTCAGTGTGGAGGTGCAAAAACCATCTTTCCCGACCAATTTAGTGATCTTCCATTTGATACCAAAGAACACCTCATTTCTTATCACACTGAAGGCAAAGGCGAGGTGAGTTGACATTTTTGTCTTCCTTTAAGGGAAAATGACAAGTCTAATTAAACATTTTGTTTAATTCATCAATGCACAGCATGAGGTACTTCCAGTATTAATGCAAGTGTTTAGAAATCATGCAGCATGTTAAAGGGGAAAGAAGGGAGCGCATTCAATTACATTTTCTTTGCACAACCTGCCAACACACATTTTATTTTAAAAAAGGACAACCCTCATTTTTTCTGACACCCACTATACAGTGTTTTCATAATAAAAGCATTACACATAAAGGATCTGCAACATTCATGCAAAAGTTCTGAGCAGGCATGCAAACTGAAAGCATGATCATCACTAATTTGGGGACAATTAGTAAAGCAATGATAACTGTGAACAACACTTAGGCCCCGTTCACACTGGAGAAAGTCATTCCAGCTAGAGTAGGATTGAGCCCAGACAGCCTTTAAGCTGGATGCGTTCAGACCTATTTTCAAATCTGGCTAGCACACAGTTGTGTCCGCACTCAATCTGGCTTCATCCAGCGTGTTTGCTGTTCTCCATACCACTAGGTGGCGCCTCGTAATATGGCTAATAATGTGGCAAGCCGGATTCGCTAGCCACATTTGCGTTCACACCTGAGCCACATTTGAGCCAATCCTGCTAGATCCACCTCTCGAGGGTGGATCTAGCCGGCTTGAAATCAAACTGGATTCAGCTGGATTGGAGGTGTTCACACTCGGAAAAAAACACATCTGGATTGATCTGGATGCGGCCAAATCCTGCTTAAGCCACATTTTTTCCCCAGTGTGAACGGGGCCGTAATGAGCTTTCTTGCCAGGTGGGTGAACTCCTTTATATGCAGGACTATAGATTATGTTGTATGTTGTTATGTATTATTATTTCTTATTTTTTAGGAAGCCCCACTCCAAAGGCATGCCATTATGCTGGGTACCCAAAATAAAGTTGAAGCAGCACCAGCACCAAACCACATAATCTCCTCAGCATTCACAGAAACTCAACAGACAGCAACCTACAATGAATCTGTGCAGACATTTCAGGAAAGATTTAGTCAAAATTTAATGGAGGTTGACAACGCTTATGAGTCATTCAACCATGGAAATGTGAGTGCTACATTCAACAGGCAAACACTTGACATCCAACATATGGCAGCTCTGTATGAAGATATTGCCCTTCCCGAAGCTTTCCTCAAGGACTACTACTCGCAGGTAGTAGTCCTGTCATGCTGTGTGTTTAGCATACTTTTGTCAACAGATTTACATACATATATTTATCATTAACATAACTTTATTTGTTTTTTTCCCTTCAAACAGAAAGCATTATGTAATGTTCCAATGACGGACAGCCTGTTGGAATATGATTTTGAGGGCCAAGGCTCCTCTGCTGGATCAATAGGTTGTTGCAGCCTTCTCGAGTCTGATAACGACTTGCACTTTCTCACTGATGTTGGGCCAAAGTTTAAAATGCTGGCTGAAATTTGTTCTCCACTGACACCAAGCCTGCAAACCCACCTGGCAAACAAAATCGTAGCGCCTGTCAAAATTACAGATGGTAATGTTAAACCAGTTTCTAAGCCCACACAGGAGCATATTTCTGAGACAAGCCATAATGACATGAACTCTAAAAAAATTGTGTCAACCACTAACATTTTAAAATCATCTGTAAGTATGGTAGGAGCTCCCCCACCACCCATGACACTTCCTCGCTCCGAGGTAACTAATATTAGTCATTCCTCTAGTATTAGTCGCTCTGCTACACTGCCCTATCCCGCTCATCCAGTTGTACTACAGCAACAGTCAATTTACTACACCACTACCCCTGTACTGCAACCCAGCCACTATGTAGTTGAGCCACATTTGCAGAACTCACTTCTACTGGCAGATGGGTCCAGTGGAACAAATCTTGTGGGCCTGTATATAGTCAGGGGTCCCCAGAGTCCTTCTGGGCTTGTAAGTAATAGACCCCAAGGCTCTCCTTCTGGGTTACTTATCCAGGACACTGGTAATGGCAAGGGTCCTAAAAGTCCTACTAACACCAGTCCAATCAACCCCACTTTGTTGATACCAGGTAGTCCTGTTGTGCCTCAAGGGTCTGTGCTTATGGCAGACTGGAAAATCATGGGGCCTAATGCTGTTGGTAAATATATTTTACCTAAAGATCAGAGTCGTCCAGAAGAGGGATTTGGTCCAGGCTCATCTCAGGGTACTTTGCCCAGTGGTGCTGTCCTGGTAAAAGAGACTGCCCCTCCTCAGGGGGTGTTTGGTTTGGCAGCCCGGGGAGGAGAGACTAGCAGTCTGCCAAGACACATTGTTACTAAAAAGGGGGATATTGCTGTAAATAGACCTTTGGAACAAACATGGATTGGACATAAAGTGAAGATGGAGTTAGGGCCAAATGTTTTGGGACTTGGAACTGAGCAACCAGGAGTAGGGATAGGACCTGTGGTGATAGAAACTCCAGAAGATGGGATAAGGCCAGCTTTAGATGAAAAAATGGAGGACACAGTAACAAAAAAACTCTCAAAACAAAATGTGATTACCAGCACACCAGAGGATAAAGTTCTAAACAGGGCTGTCCAAACATGTCCAGAGTCTTCCACTTTGAATACTAAAGAAAATGCTGTTGAATTACTACCAGGGCAAGTTTTGCACAATCACTTGGATAAAATCACTAAGATTCCAACAAACAAATGTACAGATGTAACAAATGTGACAAATGAATACATTTCCTCCCCCGAGAATGCAGACAAAAGAAGCGTTGTGAAATCAGAGAAAAAATGTCATGTCTCCTCTTCTAAGAATCATAAATCTCTGACCACTCAAATTTCCTCTACAGAAGCCTTTTCACATATATCAGATGCCACTATTTTATTTAATACAAATGGAGAAAAGAAAGAAACATCAATGTTTCCTCGAGGAGAGGAATCCACTTCTACTGAAGATCATAACATTGTAGATGATGAAATACGTGATTGCACAGAACATTGTGCAATTAGTCCAACAGAGAAAGGTGTATCAGACTTTGAAAACAACCTGGTTACTACTTCTACTATTCAGAAAGAAGAGAATATAGAGATGCCACCTGCCACCAGTGAGATAAGAGACCTGGGGAACTTGTTAGAAGCAATGCCAGAACTGCAGGTAAATTACAGAGATGGAGATGAAGAAGAAATTGCTCAAGCAGAGACAGAAACTGATAAAGCTAAAGCTTTGCATCAAACTGACAGCACCATTTTAACTGATCAAGAGAAAGGAGATCATAGTGAGTCCTGTGAAGTGCAAATAGAGGGCACAAATATTCAAACCGTTACAATATTTGAGCAACATCTACTCAGGCGAGAAGATGGTCAATGTGGCTACTCTGAAGCTAACAATGAACAAAATATATCAGTATCAGTAGACTGGGATCCACTCGATGCAGACTCAGTCAGTGTGACTGGTGAAGCGAATGAGGAGATTATTTTGGAGGAAGTGTCTCAGCAGAGTATGAGCAATGGCTATGGCCAACACGGGGACAGGATGCAATGAACTCAAATTCTCAAATGGAAGATAGATCAATCTTAGACATTACTGATGAGAAGGAAGATGAGTATGAGGAAAAGATATTGTCACTGGTACAGAATATATAAACTTCTGAGATAACGATTGAAACTGAGGATGCATTGAAAGATGTTCAGATCATTGTGTTTAACAGCATAAATACTAGAGAAAAAACGTATGGAAAAGGTAGCAGACTCACCTGTAGACACCCTCTCAGAAGACTGAGATGAATACATTTAGGATATAAGTGATTCGGTGACAGAAAAGCTGTCAAGACTAGTGTTACTTTACCAAAAAATATGGTTTCAACAGCTTTATCTCTGACATGACACTGTCCAACCAAACAGACTAATATCACATTATTGGATTGTCCTTGTGATGGGACGTGCTTGTTAGGTGGATTGCCCCTTCGAGTCTGTGTATGTTGCCCTGCAATCAATACCTGTGCAGGGTGTACTGTGCCCGTGGATAGCTGGGATAGGCCTCAGGCTCCGTGCAGCTGATCTTCTTTTCTGTCACTACATGTTTGCAGGAGGCTCTCTCTCTCTTTCTGTCTCTGCCATGCTTTACCCACTACCTTTGATAAAGTATTTTATATACAATGTTGCATATGTTTTGCTTTGCTTTGATTTGTTTTACCATATAACCATGTTTTTAAATGCAAAGAAGCACATATTTGAGAATGAATATATCGGGATTGAACGTGAATGTAACTTGCACATGCATATGGAGTGATTATAATTTCATCTTCTTGTCAAGGGGTAATTGCAAGCATCTCTTAAAACAAGGCACACAGTAGGAATCCTACATTTCTGTGTGTTTTGTGTGAAGTGAGTGTGCTGTTTGGGTTTTTCATATTAGTGCTAAAATAATTTTATTTAGCTTTCTTTGTAAAGTAAACAAGGGAAAGGTGTCTGTTTCTCTGCAAAACCATTTTAAAAGGTTTATTATTTTTATGATGACTATTCATGATGATTTTCCTAACCTTTTGTAATTAAATGCTTTTATATTATTGTTTCTTCTTCTTTTACTATAAAAGGCTGTGTGTTGTGGATTGAACCTTTGTGCTGTTTCTGTTGTTTTTCCCTGCCTCAATTGTTATTTTTACCCTTCCTGTCCTTACCTCTCTCATGGTGTTCCTTGTGGTCCTTGTTTTTCCTGCCTCTGTGATTACCTGCTCCTCCCTGATTGTTCTCACCTGTGTCTTGTCTCGGCCCTCTATTTAAGTCCCATGCTCCTCTTTGTCTTTGTCAGTTCCTTGTTTGTCATTCCTCTGTTTTGTGCTCCACCGTCTTACCTGAGATCAGCCTGATGTCTCCCTCCGTTTCGTCCTCCGTGCCTCGTTTACTCCTTTGTCCTCCTGTCACCCTCTGGATTGTCTTTCATTGTTTGGTTTGTTTGTTGATTTCTCTTCTTCGTCATTATTAGCACCTTATTGTTTGGAGTTAGTTTTTCCCTCATTCGTCTCCTTTGTTCATATGACCTTCCCTGGATTATCCTTTTGGTTTGTGTAGTAGTTTTGCCTTTTTGCCTCACATGGTTTTTTGTTATTTCTGGACTCTGATTTATTTTGGTACTTTGTGGTTGATTATGTTTTTCCCTCTGCCCTGAGTTTGGGTTTATCTTCGGTTGGTTTGTGGAATAAAGATCGTCTTTTTTTACCTTAGTTCCTTGTCTGAGCTTGGGTCCTATTAACTGTCACATGACACTGTTTGTGCTCTGTGTCTGGAGTGATGAGAGACTTTGGTCAATATAATTAATCAACAACCTCATTAAATGTTTTGTGTCTTTTCTTAGGGGTTACTAGCAAATGATGGAAGAGTTCATCCCCGACAGCACAGAGAGGGTCAATGCACAATAAAAGTCCAGGGTACATGGAAAATACCACTTTACATACAGCATTTTTAAATGAATATCTTCGTAGGTGGTCTAACTGTCTGCTGCTGGATTTTCTATTTATTCAATGATTTTTGAGCCTCTAGTTCTGCTAAAATCCTTGCACATCTCAGCTGGACCTGAATTCATTTTATCACACTACTCTTTGACAAAGATTATATTTTATTAGGTTCATGGTAAACACAGGCCTATTCAGTTTAATACTGTTCTGTGTTGCTTGGCAAAGATAATAATACATTATTTGTAATGCACTTTACATTTGTCAACAAATCTCAAAGTGCTGCATAAAATCATCAAGGCAATATTAATAATAATATATAATTATAATAATATGAATCAATAAATAGGAGCTGAAAGAAGAAAGAACAGCACAGAAAGAAAACAGCATAAAATGTCTTAGCGAGAATAGCTTCTGATTAAAAGCTTCGACCGTCTGTGGAGTTCTGAGGTGGTCTGGCAGGGTGTTCCACAGACAGGGAGCTGTATTTTTTATTAAATGTTTTTTGTAAAACAATTTTTTGTGTATTTATAATACACAATATATAAACAATGACATCAGATACTATAACTACTACTATGAAACTATCAGCATCATTTGTGGAACTGGTTTTGTGTCTGGGTTTTACAGTGTAAAGTTTGAGAATGTTTGAGGTTTCTTGTTCTCATGTCAACAGGTGTTTAATGTGTTTTGTCCCAAGGGCTATGAGGTGTACTTGTTTTTGTTGCAGTGTCACGCTCAAACCGGTTTTCATTTGCACACACACATTATTAACACATTGGCACAATGTGTTCGAACAAAGAATTGCAATCTGTTTTACAGCTTCTCTGTTTATATCAATGTGACTACTTTGTAGTGAGAGAATGATTAAAACATATAGCCCCACTTTCAGTCACAGAGAAGAACCATGTTATTTATCAACAAAGCCAATCTTTATTCAGCCAACTTTAACACTCCCACACAAGCCAAGAATTACTTAAATAATAAAACTGGTTACCAGGAAATTACATTTTAATGCAGACAATGTTTTACCAGGGAAGTTAGCGTGGTGCTAGAGTACATCTTGCAGGTATACAACTTGTAACACCCTTGTGTTGACAGCCTAACCCTGTGTTTGCACCAAGAGTGACCAAATCTGTAAAATTGCTTTGGTCGCTCAGAAAGTAGAGCTGCTTTAAAAGTTCTGTTCGCTGTTCTGTTCTCATGACGTGAGAAATTCAAACGTTCGATTTTGCTTATCTATGTAAAGTTGCCGTATGTTTTTAGTACAGGCAGCTTGACAGCTGTATGCTAAGACAGCTTCCACTTTTTGTGGCACACCTTAACTATTGAACAGACAATGGAAAACACACCTGTCATTTGGTATCGAGAGAACGTGTGCTCTTACTTTAAGGTCAGGCTCCGTTTAGTGCAGGAACCATTTGATAAAAGTAGTAGCAAGTGTTTAATCAAACAAGTGCACATTTTCTCAATAGATGCCTTGTAGGAACACTAACAACTAGCATGCTAGGAGCTCGATTACCAGGCAAGTATCACGCCTCCTACTTTAAAATATTCTCACACATTTAAGATTAAAAAACCCTTTATTTGTCCCACAATGGGGAAATTGCATTGTTGCAACATCACGGATACAACAGTAATAAAAATAGGATAAGATAAAAATAAAAGATATAAAACCACCAATAAAGATACAATAGGGATCAAAATGATGTTGCACACATGAGTGGAGGAGAGGTTTGTAGATTTAACTGTACATAGTGAATCAAGAAGCTAAATGAATAAATATTGTACTGTACAATGTAGTGTAGGAATACTGCACATGAAAGGCTTTCTGAATCTCTCTTTACACTGTGGAGCAGTCTGTCACCGAAGCTTCTCTCACACGTCAGTTTGATTGGAGCTGAAGTACAGTAGGAACCAAAGTTTGTTCCTCGAGTGCCATGCAAGTGAAGAATGTCTACATTCTAATTGGTTGTCAGGGTTTGATGTCAGTGGGCCTGATTGTTCTTATCCACCTACTAGTATATGAATGATAGGTTAAGTTCTCAATCTTTTTGACCTCTTTTCATTTCAATTGTTTCGAGTCTTGGTTTGATTTGTAATAACTAGATCAAGTCCACTTAAGGATTAACAAGCTAAAACATGAAATGAATGACATGACCTTTATTTTATTATAATCTATCGTGTATGTGAACCTGCACCTACAACTAAAGGCATTATATATCACAACTATCTAACTATAAAGTCTCAAATCAAGTTCATTAACACATAAATCAAAATGACAAAAAAATATAGAGACTTAGATAGACTCTCAAAAAACTGAAGAAAGAATAAAATTCTGTAGTAATGAAATAATAATTCAGCTCTGCCTTCAACACAATCCGCCCAGCTCTCCTCCAAGACAAGCTGTCCCTGCTGCATGTTCCAGACTCCATCTGCCGGTGGATCACTGACTTCCTGACAGACAGGAGGCAGCATGTGAGGCTGGGGATGAATGTCTCGGACACAAGAACCATCAGCACCGGTACCCCCCAAGGCTGTGTACTTTCCCCTCTGCTCTTCTCCCTGTACACCAACTGCTGCACCTCCAGCCACCAGTCTGTCAAGCAGTGTTAATTTTGTTGACGAATCATCGTCAATCATGGAGACGAGATCCAATCAGAGCAGATTTTGTTTGTGAAAGGGAGGGACGAATCAGGAGCCGGCGGCAGAGAGCCAATCAGTATGGCAAGCCATTCATATCACATTTCCGCCATACTTTAAAAGCGTTTTCCAAACGGCCACTCATAATGCCGTACAGCGTTTTCTAATATTCTAATGATCTCCGCCCCATAACTTGCTCAGCCACTGCAGTTTACTCTTTATCAGCAGAGAAAAAGGTCAGACCACACTAATTCATCACCGATCTCCTGTGCCAAAAAGGATCGCTTCGGTCTGGATCATAGAAGACTGTATATATAAGCCTGGATAATGCACAGCCATCATGTTTCATGAAAGAAATAAACTGAATTTTGTTTACAATAGCATTTGTTCTCCTTTCTTCTTACTTCTTCTTCTTGTCTTACACACTTAAATCACAGAGAAAAGAACGTATGTTTACTGACTTTTTAAATCAGATTGGATTGATTTCCATGTTCTTTGACACACTATCCTGAAGGACACACACCACGTTTTGCAAGTTATGGGGCGGAGATCATTAGAATAGTAGAAAACGCCGTAAGGCATTATGAGTGGCCGTTTGGAAAACGCCGTACGGCGTACGACGTGAAAACGGCGTTTTCTGCGGCGTACGACGTAAAAAACGCCGTTTAAAGTATGGCGGAAATGTGATATGAATGGCTTGCCATAAATCAGAAGCGCTCCCTCTGCGTAAGGACGTTACCCCGCGATGCTGGAAGAAGGCGTCCTCATGCATGGTAACACAACACAGGAGAAGAACAGACACACAGACACGTTTGATGTCAAGACAAACAGGACGGTTCAAACCGTGCGGAGCGACTATCAGCGGTAAAAACACAACAAACCTGAAGCGACATTTGCAGACGAGTCATCTTAACTTCCGCTCAAAGATACACGTGACAAAATCTATAAATGAAGACACCGCTGCTGATGGTTTTACAGCATGTGACTGTTTCTAAGTTGTCACTGAAGTGTTTTGCTGTAGTTATGGAGGATTCATGAAGAAGGTCATGACTGAACAGTGTGTTCAGGGAGAGCAGCTCACTGTTCACTGCTGCTTTTGTGAAAAGGTAATAGCAATTAAATAAAGAGGTGTTTGTTTCAAATAACACAAGTTAAAGCTGTGCCTGTTTTAATTGCACTTCAAACCTTAATTATTTCATGAAAAAATATATATCATAGAATTTTAGTCGACTAAATCCACGGCAGATTTAGTCGACTAAAATTATTTGATATTTAGTCGACTAAAACAGACTAAAAGTTAAAACATGTTGATGACTAAAATGTGACTAAAATCAAATGACATTATCAGAAACATAATCATAATCAGAAATTACTGCCAAAATTAACACTGGTGTCAAGCTGATTAAGTTTGCTGACGACACCACACTCATTGGACTCATCTCAGACGGGGATGAGTCTGCCTACAGGAGGGAGGTGGACCGTCTGGTGTCCTGGTGTGCTGACAACAAACTGGAGCTGAATGCCCAGAAGACAGTGGAGATGATTGTAAACTTCTGCCAGCTCCATCGCTCCCCCCCCATCTCCACAGTGGACTCCTTCCACTTCCTGGGTCAACACCATCACACAGGACTTTAAGTGGGAGCTCACCATCCAGCCAGGGTGATGGTTCAGTTCTACACAGCCATCATTACGTCCAGCCTTACCTCTTCCATCACCATGTGGTACGCTGGGGCCACAGCCAGAGACAAACACAGACTAGACTGGAGGGCCTTTGTCTCAGAGTTCACTGGCGGGCCTTCATCTCTGGGTTCGTGTTCGGGCCCTGGTGGGCCTTTGTCTCTGGATTCCTGCTCTGGCCCTATTGGGCAGTTGTCTCTGGGACCCTGTTCCCCAGAGAGTTGTCCCCTCTGGTGGTCTTTAGTCCTGACACTGGAGGGTCTGGGTCTCCATCTTTGATGGTCTCTGGATGTTTGATGAAATTTTCCCTTGTTGAGATAAAAAGCAAAAAAGACTTTCCCTGATGATTAGTTACTTTTAAAACGATGTAACTCAGTTACTAATTTTGTTACTTTTTGGGAGAAGTAACTAGTAACTATAATTAGTTACTTTTTGTAACTAATGTGCCCAACACTGCTCATGGGGTAGGCTGCTAAATGGATGATAGTAAAACGCAATCAAAAATAGACATTACCCATTTTTACCATGTATTTCAACTCATAAAACTAGGCAAGGAAATTATTCCTACTTTAGTTTATTGTTAACCAGCCTGTCGTGGATGGGTAGACTTATCTTAGCACACAGTGGCTAAATAGTTAGCTAACTAACCTGCCAGTGCACTAGCAGCATGTTTGTTACAAAAACACCGCACGCACATATAAACCACATGTTCCCACCAGAACTGATCGAAACATCTTCAAGAAAACTCTACAAGTCCAGATGCTTCAATCATAATACCTTTATCTGTTAGCAAACAGTATCAGCACTGATTTAGCAAGTCTCGAAAGTATTTGAGGCTAAAGACAAGTCTCAAGTTACTTTGTAACATGGGTCTAAATAATAGGTTCTTTCTGTGCTGTCAAAACATAGAATAGAATAGAATATACTTTATTAATCCCTTTGGGAAGGTCCCTCAGGGAAATTTGGGGATCATCTGCTGGTGATCAATTCATCAAGGACTGGAGCCCATCTAATTAAATCCTATGGAAGCAGCAAGAGGACAGTGTTAAACACATTTAAGCTTCATTTTTCTATGTTCTAAAAAAGTCAAACTTAAATTTCCCACATTGGGATGAATAAAATACTTCTATCTGGCTCAGTGAACAAAGTTATGTTATTCATCTGAGGGTGTTATTGCCTAATACTAGGACCCACTATGATCAGATGATTTTTATGTTTTTACATACAAAACATAGAATGAAAAGAAAGGGCTAACTTTACACATAGTGAGTCCATTCATTTCATTTCATCTTGATTTGAACTGAATTGTATTTATAGAGAACCACACCTGTGCACCAGTCAAAAAAGGTCTGTTGGTGCCAGAGCCTGAGAATGAATCAGAGGCATCAAGGAACAACTCCTTCCTTACAGAAGAAACTTTGAGCAGAACTAAGAGCATTTGGATTGTAGATCGTAAACATATATCTTGATGGTGCTCAGGTAGAACAAGAGAACAAAAAGAACAAATGCATTGGGACAGAGAAGACGCACACATTTAATACTGGCTTATAAATTTGAAAGTTGGCCTCAGAAGATCCAGCACTGCAGCCCCATGCAGCTTTTGAGAGACACAAAATCAAATACACTTTTCTAAATTACTTTATTACATTTTTATTTTTTACAACATACGCATACAGCTATCCTCCTCCTATAGTTTGGGAGGTCCAGCGAGCTTCCATCCCTCCATCTTGCCAACTTTTGTGAAGAAAGCCAGTGTTCCCAGACCCAGACATGCTGATGTACCGGTCATGGCACTGTGGGCTGAGGGTGGACACACAGGGAAGTTAATATGGCACAGGATCACTTTGCAAATTATGATTTGTCAGCTGGGTTTGTTTTCATACACCACAAAATGTAAACCAAAGGAGAAATTTTATTGCATTTCTGTTAAGGTGAATGACATAGTGGTGGTTTGGGACAGAGATAAAACATCTCATCTCATAAACATCTCATGTCCTATTTGATTTAAACATTGACTGAAATTATACTGACAAGTTCTTTGACATTAATAGACTTCTATTACTATGACCCACACATTATGAATGAACTAACCACACAAAATCAAGGTGTTTTTACTTCTATTCCTAGCAGTAATATTCTCACGCTGACACTGTTGCAAAACAGCATCCCAGAATAGTAGATCCCTGTGGAGCAGAAAAATACACTGAGTCTAGTGCCAGATACTTACTTCTGGCTCCCATGAAGATCCCAGAGGCACAGCCTCCAATAAAATAATTCAGTGGGTCATCTGGTGCTTCACGAGCCTGCGCACTGAGACAAGTGGCCATTCCAAAAACTGCTCCCATGGTGGCTGGCACAACAAAGAGAAACAGACATTTCAGGACTCCTCATACAATCATGCTGCGCAAGTATATTCAGGTCAACAACTTCATACACTTGATTTAAACAACACAATGCATTTGATGCCACTTCATCAACAGTCATTATCGACCCCAGGGGTGCTAAAAATTAATCTGTCAACCAATTAATCTGACAATTTTTTAAAAATCAGCATCTGCTAAAAGCAGAGCATACTAAGCCAATTTAAAGAGAGGTGCATCTGTAGGCAGCCCAGTGTTGCTGCAACACCAAAAGCTGGGTCCTGGGGCTAAATCACATAGACTGTAGTATTTTCTGTCTCTAACATTACTAGTAGCAGAAAATGTGCACTGCCGCAGAGGTGGTGTGTGGAGCGAAGCAGCTCTGTCACATCTGTGCTGAATCAGTAGTGCGTGTAAGTTAGAACTGATGAACCTGCTTGGAAGAGCAGAGAAACATATGTTTGGTGGGGAAACATGGTGGTGGAGAACCTCAGTGGGTGGGTCTGGGTGAAACTAACAATAGCTCTAATTACCTCTGTGTTGGTCTGACTGACTGTGTATGGTGTGTCTAACGACTATGAGACTGCCGGAGGGGCACTGGTTGACAGCCATTTGTTCTTGCTGTGAGTATGCCACTTGGAGTGAAACTTCATGGGAATGGATAGAATCACTGCATTGTATGTGGTAGAAAGATGATGTCCGAGTCCACCACCTCTGTTACATTTTAGACAGAGAGGACAGATGGTTTGAAAGAGGATTCAAGAAAGCCATTTATGTTAAGCTGGAAAAACCTTCTCAGAGGTGGTGGACTCAAACTCAAGCTCACACACCAGACAGTCTGCCAGACCAACACAGTATGAGGTAATTAGGGATATTGTTTTGTGAGTTTCACTCAGCCCCACCCACTGAGGTCTGCCACCACATATAAACCATGTTTCCCCACCAAACAGTTAGAACTGATGAGGCTGCTTGGAGGAGAGGAGAAACATCTTCAAGAAAACTCTACAAGTCCAGATGCCTTGCTTCAATCTTCTGAATAAAAATGACCTGGATGACTGAGAATCTCAACATACAGCAGTGATTATATCTTAAAGGAGTTGATGCTGGCAATGCTAATCTTAGGTGGGACAAGTTTGCTCAGTAGGGGGGATACAAGTAACTTGTCGAAGAAAGTAGCAATAAACTGCACATAGCTTAGTGCATATATCTATATTTTTGATTGATTGATTGATTGATTGACTAGGGAGGAGTTGGGTTTTTGCAGTGGCATGTGTACTTGTCACCATAGCACATATAAGTAGTTTACTAAATACTAAAGGTTTTTTTTTGCAAACAAAACAGATTATGCCCACTCCAATTGGAACAGGTACTACATGTTGTCATAAGAACAGACATATGTACATATGTACAAAGATGCAGTTTTGAAGATGTCTATTATATTTACCCATGGTGACTGTAGCACTGGTGGCCCTCTGTAGCGCTGCCATTGCAGAGTCAGGCTGGAATGCGACAATGTGATAGGCTGAACCCACAAGGCCTAACACACAAACACAAACACATTAAAAACAACCAAATACTACCTGTCATGTGACAAGTGGTGACTACTGCTGCCTTAACTACACAATACTATGGCTGTGCTGTTTCTCATCTACCATGGAAACATTTAGTCTGCAACAACAAACACGAGTTTTCATCTCTGAAATTAAGTTACATAAATGTAGTTTAAGACAACCACTATAAAAATGGCCGTGTAAGGGCTTGTTTTACTAAACAGTCCTACCCTGTTCCATACACTACAGTCTATAGGATCCGTCAGGTAGACGATTCCTGCTCACTACTATATAAGCAGCCGTAGAGTGTTAAACAGAAACGTAAACGTGTAGTGTTGACAAAGAACAGCAACTGATTATAGTATATATAGATTATAAATGTATGATAGCTACATACTCGCGCTGGGCTGCTAACTCAAACACGTTAGCATGTGCTAAAGCTTGAGTAGTTAGGCATACAGCCGGTTTACATCAACACCCAGCATATATAGTGACCATTAATCGAAACACTTTCACCAGTGCTGACATTTACCCAAAGCCGTGCCCAGTTTTGTAGTGATCCATGTTTTTTCCACGCAGTTCGTGCCCTCTGGTACGTCCCAGTACCCCATGTCGGATTTAGGAAGGACACAAACAAAATCGCGAGAATCTCGCGAGATGATAACTCTTCTTCGGGTTTTTACGGCATTTGGTACCTAACAATTTGCATTGCTGCCCCCTGCTGGAATTGACGAGCGTCTGTGATAGCAATTCTTACTCCACTTACTATGAAATATGGAAAGCCGTTTTAATCATAAATGTTATATTTCATAAATGTTGCAATGAATACATAAACAAGCATTTATTTCTACATTACGTATTTATCTATTTCTATATAATATATATTTCTCGGTGTATTTATTTCCGTTCCTAATATGCAAATGCATTGATTTCTTCAGATCAGAGCAGCTGCCGCAGGCTGCAGCCGAAGACATCCGATAGAAGCATTAGTTAACCTGCTGTAATTTTGACAATAACTACAAGGCTAAACAGATTAGAGGTCGCACTTGTTTTGTCGCTGGATGCAGTGAAGTTTATAGTTGACCAGGGAACGACTGTGCACCTTCAAGCTGTATCTCTAGCGTTGGCTAGCAGTGCTTAAACAGAATGCTCATGTTGCTGTTGCCAGCAAAACTGAGCATTTGTCTATGATGACTAATGCTTAGGATGTTGATAGCAGGCATCATAACAACCCATGATGCATGGGGACTCTATTATTACATTTGTTGTTTAGGCAATTTTATTTATTTTGCCATGCATTTGAAAATTCTTTTACAACATAACACTGATTGTTACTCTCTGAAGTCAATGCTGAGATTAACACACAAAAAAAGCTGTTCCATTGGCAGATCAATTTCAGACTTTACCTCGCGGGGTTAGAAGGGAGTTTCCCTGTCTGCTTTTAAGTGCTTGCTCTGGGGTCTGGGTTTTTGTTGTGGTTTTGTTCTGAGTGCCTTGAAACTATTCTGATGGTAAAACACGCTATATAAGCTTGAATAAAAATTAAATTGTTATCTATTGCATATCTATTAAACCATTTCACAGTCTATATCTAGAGCAGTCAACCATTCACACAATAAATGTAAATCTGAAATTCAGTTTTCTTTATTTTAATGAAAAAAAAAACACTTTTCCGGAATGAAAACCATCAAATCGAATAATAAGCAAGAGTCTTGGTGTATAGCATGCTGTATTGAGAATCACTTCTTCCACAAGTGGCTGTATTTCTCAGCTCTGAAGTCGTCTTCGAATTGGACTGCTGTCTGCATTTTAGTCTTTTTCACTTCTCGTTTCTTCAGTCGAGCACGACGTTCCTCTTCAGATAGTGTGGACAGATTAACTGGCATCTGTCACAAAATATGAAAATACAATTTACAAACAAAATCAAATACAGACACAATAAACAATTCGATAATTCCCTGTTTGACATTCTGTGTGTTATGGAAAAGCCAAGGATACTTACAAGGATACTACATTCAGTGACATTGACCACCTTGACACAGAATTAGCTGTAACAACCCATAGTCCAACCCATAACCCACTGTTATGGTTGGAAATTAAGGTGGTGCTGCCAGGAGGGGTCGATTCTAAGTGGATGTAAATCTGATATCATGTCACCTACAGTATAATTAAAAAAGTTCATTAACATTAATTCAAATGTTGGCAGAGTGCAGTTTCCTACTTCTCATATGACTCATGAGCAAACATCAACTGTGCTATCAGTTTCTGAGAATTATAAATGGTGTCTTTACACAACACCACTATGACTTCTCAATCCCTTTCCCATTGTGCAGCTTGTCTGCACATATCAGTAATCTTATTGGCTGGTGTAGGTATTTCAGCAGGAGGTAATAATGTAGGCGGTGTAACACCTGGTATTAACATGGATCTGCAGTCATACAATCAGAAGTGGTCAGCATTTTAATATTTATTGATATTCTCTGACCTTTTTGACCTACCATATAAAATCTTAGTGGCTGGTTTTTCTGACACATCTGTTCTGAAATACATTGTGACATTTCAACAGAAGAAAGTCACAGGAGAGAGAGATCTAGTCACACTTCTTGCACCTCAGTACACTGCTCGACTATGTGAGGGTAGGCCTTATTCTATGCCAATTGGTTGCACCATTGGTGTGTAAATGTGTGTGTGCTTGTGTGTGTCAAAGGGTAAATGTGAAGTAGTGTAAAGCAGTAGGTAGAAATGTGCTATATATGTGCTGTACAGACCATTCACCATTTAATAAGGGGTGGGTGATCTACAGCTGAGCCCAGGTGTAGATGTAAACCACATTTTTATTACACACAAAAAAAATCTACATTATAGTCTGTGTGCAATTAAAATTTGACTTCATGAGATTCATGACTGCTCCCACTGTATAGAAGTAGCACACACTAACCGTAAGGATGCATCTGGGCTCTTTATATCTAATGGTGATCGTGGATCCATCAGGTCGGACCAGCAGGATGGGATACAGCCTCTCATACTTCTGCCGACCACAGCGCACAATGGCTGTCCTGTTGGAACTGAGCGGAGCCACTGGAATCCGGCCACGCTGTGCTAACAATGACTGGCACCCTGTCTGTGTTAACACAGAGGAAATACACCTGCAAACACATAAAACATGCAGAAAATGTAAATATACACATTAAAGTTGCATGGGTAAAACGTCACTTCCTTTCATCAATCCGTTTTTTTAGAACCTGGATTCCACTGTACTCCTGGGTCGGAGCCTACTCCTGCTCTCAATAGGCAACTTTGAAAGCTCACCAGTCCACAGCTGCTTTCTTTCACTTTAATGAAAATTGCACATATTTGTTTTTGCATGTACAATCTGTAAACATATGTGCACATTCTAAACATCCTACCTCTGACAATAATGCATAAACAATGCACCTTAAACACCGATCACACTTTACCCTCTGTACATAGAACTGCACATTTTGCTTATTTTATTTTTCTTATTGCTTATTCGTATTTTTATTTATTCTAATGCCTAAAATAAGTCTACTGTTTTTTAAAAACAATTACAAAGGCATTAAAAGAAAGAAAGTAAATTGCTACAAAAATTATTTATGTTTAGTTTACTTACATATAATAACGATAAAACCAAACTAACGACCAGAAAACCATATTGACTAAATCATTAGTTATAGTGATCAATAGCAAACGACGACATTTACGATTGAACTTATCGTGAGTTAAGAACTACTTAAATATACGAGTTGTGTACCCCTAAGTGTTACCAAGGTTTCCTGTCATGTCCTAACTGAGCTACAGTTTTGACATTTGAATAGTTTTAACAGCTAAATGTATGGTGAAGTATGACGGAGAAGGAATGGTGAAAAATAAGGGGAAAGAGGTTGAATAACTGAAGTTAAATTGTGTCACAGCAACCAGTCTTATACATATAAATCACCCGAATTCCAAAATATACCACTGCAAAGTAAAGACCCAGGGAAAATCCTCCTTCCAAGCGTTCTTCAGCGAATCTTACCATGAAAACAGGCGCGGTGGAGCTAAATATGTCCTTAAAAACATGTTAGCCACAGGCGACCCAAAACGAAAGGTTACTCCTACATTTGTAGCAGAACGCTGCTCACTCTCGACAGGAAGAACACCATCAGAAGGTCAGGCGCTTCTTCTTCTTTCTCCCAACTTCGGTTCAATAGCGCCCCCACTAGGGCTGGAGTGTGAAACGCTGACACTTTTATGTAGATTGGTCTCTTTCAAAAACGTTATGACATGTTTTGCCTATTGCTTTAATTAAGATAATGAAAAGTCACTACGTTGACCCTTTCTGACAACTCAAAATGTTTTGTTTCCTTCTGTATACCTACTGTGTGTTTACAGTTATAGCCTACTGTTTTGTATAAATGGTTATTTAGACCCAGTTGACCTTCTTTGACGTGTGGATTACTCTTATGTAGATGCCTTTCGTTATCATCTCAGTAGGCTTACTTCTGTCAGACTCAATGTACATATAAATCAATAACTTTGTTTCACTTTGTGGAAATTTACCAGTCAAAGGTTTGGCCTCACCTTCTCAGTCAATGGTTTTTCTTTATTTTTACTATTTTCTACACTGTAGAGTGAAACTAGACATAAAAACTGTGAAGGAACACATATGGAATAATGTAATCAAAAATGTTAAACCAACTACAAAATGTTTTATATTTTAGATTCTTCAAATTAGCCACCCTTTGTATTGATGACAGCTCTGCAGAACTTGGCAGTCTCTCAGTCAGCTTCATAGGGTCGTCACTTTTTTCTTTCAATAGTATAGAGGTCAGGTCAACACAGCACTCCATCACTCTCCTTCGTAGTCAAATAGCTGTCACATAGCCTGGAGGTGTGTTTGGAGTCTGTCAAGTGGGGTTGAGATCCTAGCAGCCCTGCATTGGATAATTTACATGTGGGAGTGAGCTAAACCTTTAACATCAGGCCTAGAGTTACAGTGATTGGGTCTTTGATCGAGATTGCTTAAACATAATCAAAGTGCTGGCCTATTTGTTATTTATTTAAATTGATTCAGTCCATAATGTAATAAGTGAAACTATTGAATAAGATTACAATAGTATCATACTGTGAAAGGATGCGTGTTGCTCATCTTTTCTGCTTCTGACAGGACATGGTAGGTGAAACCACAAATCGTAAGTAAGATTTTCACTGGACTAAGGTCTGTTTCTGCGTTTCTTCGCCCAAGCAATTTCTATGAAAAGCAAATACCCGAAGAAGACCACAAATTCTACAGATTAACTCAGGAACAAAGTATAATAATAAAAATTACATTACATAAAATTCAATTTAGATCAGTATTTAGATTATGATAGATAGATTTAGATTATGGTATTCAGTATTCTAATTGCTTCAAGGCACCGAAACACCTACTATGGTTCCACAAGAGGGAGCAGTGCGTAGTAACCCAAAAACAATAAGGGGTACAATACTGAATCCACAAATTCAGTATTGTTTCTTTAAAGGGGAGGAACACTCTAGCCCCCCTAGACTATTGTGCGTTTTGTATTTTGTCAGTTATTCATTTAAAAAAGCAGGTCGCTGCCGTGACGTGGCATTACTGCCACTTGGTGAATTGGATTACATGTGTATCTGAAATACTCCTCAGCAACCTTGTTCTTTCAGCAAAGTGAACTTATTTTAAGATGTACATTAAGATCAGACAACATGAAATTAATAAGGTTCAGGCTCATCCACACTTTCCATGTATAACAGCTCATTTTTAGGGCCCGAGCACCGAATGGTGCAAGAGCCCTATTGAAACCCTTAGGATTATTATTTTTTTTTTTTTTTTTTTTTTTTTTTTTTCCCCCTCCGAGATCGCATTTTTGGAGGCCTTAACATGCCCAAAAACTCACCAAACTTGGTAGAAAAATTCATTCGCCCGAAAAATTTTGAAATTTGCTGACTTTTGAAATGCACATATAAAAATGGCTCTATAGCGCCCCCAACGCGTAGCCCCTCTGGCCGGTTTGACACAGGATTATGAAAATTGGCACACATATGTATCACCTCAAGACGCACAAAAAAGTCTCTTGGACCCCCCCTCCAAACCCAACAGGAAGTCCGCCATTTGAAGGTTTGTGGCCATTTTTGGCGATGTGTGACCCTGCTGCCAAACTTTTCACGCCTCGCATACTTCAACGGATTGAGCTGAAATTCGCCGTGTCCACTTAGGACACCATAGGGAATAGACGCATTCCAAAACTCTTACAAAAGTCTGACGGTGTGGCCGGGGCGTGGCCTCAAAGTTTGACCATTTCTGAGGACACAGAAAGTCTCTATAACTTCTTCGTTTTCTGTCCGATCTGTACGAAATGTCACATGTATGATCAGAGTCTGACCCTAAACACATCTATACAACAATATTGAGGCTTTGACAGAGCGCCACCTACTGGCTACACAAAATGTTGTGTTTTCATAGGTTTTTCTGCCTGCCCCCCTGGCCTGTTTTGAGTAGGGTCATGAAAATTGGTACACATGTGTATCACCCCAAGATGCACAAAAAAGTCTCTTGGACCCCCCCTCCAAACCCAACAGGAAGTCCGCAATTTTGAAATTTCTGTTAATTTTTGGCGATTTGTGACCCTCCTACAAAACTTTTCACGCCTCGCATACTTCATCCAAATGAGCTAAAACTCACTGTGTCCACTCAGGACACCATAGGGAATAGACGCATTCAAAAACTCTTACAAAAGTCTGACGGTGTGGCGGGGGCGTGGCCTCAAAGTTGACCATTCGCCATTACAAAGGAACTCACTGTATTTATTGCCCTAATGCGTAGCCCCGCTGGCCAGTTTGACACAGGATCATGAGAATTAGCACACATGTGTATCACCCCAAGACGCACAAAAAAGTCTCTTGGACCCCCCCTCCAAACCCAACAGGAAGTCCACCATTTTGACTTTTGTGGCCATTTTTTGCCTATTTGTGACCCTGCTTCAAAACTTTTCACGCCTCACATACTTCATGCAATTGAGCTGAAATTCACTGTGTCCACTCAGGACACCACAGGGAATAGACGCATTCCAAAACTCTTACAAAAGTATTACAGTGTGGTGGGGGCGTGGCCTCAAAGTTGACCATTCGCCATTACAAAGGAACTCCCTGTATTTTTTGTCCTAACGCGTAGCCCCTCTGGCCAGTTTGACACAGGATCATGAAAATTAGCACACATGTGTATCACCCCAAGACGCACAAAAAAGTCTCTTGGACCCCCCCTCCAAACCCAACAGGAAGTCCGCCATTTTGACTTTTGTGGCCATTTTGTGCCTATTTGTGACCCTGCTTCAAAACTTTTCACGCCTCGCATACTTCATGCAATTGAGCTGAAATTCACTGTGTCCACTCAGGACACCATAGGGAATAGACGCATTCCAAAACTCTTTCAAAAGTATTACCATGTGGCAGGGGAGTGGCCTCAAAGTTGACCATTCGCCATTACAAAGGAACTTGCTGTGTTTTCTGCAGTACTACCCATATACTTTATGCAATGTGGACAAAATCTTACAGTACTGCTATGGACCTGAGTGTGAACAGATATATATGCTAATAGGATGATATGGTCATAGCGCCACCTACTGGTAGCAGGAAAGTTTGGTTGTAAACGTGTTCGTTGTATATCTGTGGAAATGAGAGGAGGAGAGCATAGGACAGGAGAGTATAGGAGACGAGAGCATAGGAGAGAAGACTGCGATGACCCCGCGGATCGCAAGGTGCGCGAGGGCCCGCAATGCTGCTTGCAGCTTTAATTGGATTTTGGATTTTTTGGAAAACACTGAAAATGTTAGTGAATTTATGGCGTTGTCTGAGCCACACCGAAGGTGGCGGTATGGCGCAGAGGAGAAGGAAGAAGAAGAAGAAGAAGAAGAAGAAGAAGAAGAAAACAGGAAAAGGGAATACTTGTCTCGTGATCTGTTGTGGAATAACCAACACAATTAAGGTTGAATTTTATTTTTCTACTACTTTAAACAAAAAAAAAACATTTCGCTGCTTCCAGTAACTCGCTGTATTCATAGTGTGTGATTATTCCATTATTCCATTATTCCAGCAGGGCTCTCAAGTCTCACGCAATGAGACTGAGACGCATTTCAACAACTTCTCACGGTCTCACGCCACACACGGCATTTCTCACGCGAGAAATGATAAAGTTCACCGCACAGACATTTTTATAGCATATAAGCATTCGTAGCATAAACAGCGTACTGCGCGCTCTAACAGCTGTCTGCAATTTGCGACCTATCAGCCAATCAGAAAATAGAATTTCTTGTTGCCGGGTGAGGTTTCCATGAACGCGCAGCGGACGTTATGGCATATTGATATTGCAAGCAAGAAATAAAGAGCTGCGGTTTCCTTCTGATATTGATCCCTCCCTTTGTTTTTCAGCCACTTCATTTGAGCTGCGTGTGGCCAATTGCTGATCAAGACAAGCAAACAAATCAGTTCAGCACAGGTTCATGGTGAGCATGTTACCTGTTGAGCAGGGGTATCCTAACACAGATTTGCACCACAGATTACGTTCAACGGTTTGGTTGTTGGAGTGCTGACTTAGGGGTGTCCAGTCTTTTAATTTGCTGGTTCGAATCCCTTTTTGGAAGATTTGAGTAATCTGTTTAATCTGATCTGTTCTTGGAAGTCTTTCCAGGTGTATAGTCTCGTAAGTGAGCAATATTCATCCTCCTTTCTCTTGGTGGGGCAGACAGGTGGCAGGTGACGCTACAATGGGTTCATGTTGAAATATGTGGTATCCAAACTAGACTAAATCTGCACATATAGCTGTAGCAGACATACTGAAATAGCTTTCTGTATTGAAAATTAGCATTTGGATTGGACATTTTCCAGTGATTAATCATTTTAGTTGAACCTTTTATTTAAAATCTTGTAACCATGTTAAAAAAAGGAACTTGGAATCATCTTACTAAAATAAGCAAGTGACATTGTGCTAAAGCTGTTATGTTAGGATGTAAATGCTCTGTTTTTCTGTCCTTTGTCTTTGATTGGCTACATTGCAGGGAACATACAACAATGGCTCACAGTTTCTCTGTTGAATACCTGAACTCTTTACTGACCACAGCTCAGATTGCTTGATAAATCTGCTGCAGGTTTTCAGCAGGTCGACATTGTGTTGGAGCAGAGTAGTTCCTGGTGTAAAGTCCAACAGGGGTTTTTGCAAAACTTCACCTATTTCCACAGTGCTTGTAAAAAAACGATGCAAGCTCCAAACCTCTGCAGCACTCGTACAACTTTCCTTATCATAAAACACATTTATCACTCTTGGTTACTTGTTAGTGTTAATACATAGTATTGCAGCAGATGCCCCATAGAGTTTGTGCTTCTTTCTGTTACCAAGATTGTCTTCTTATGACTCAACACCATATATATTGGACTGACACCAGTGCTGTGGTGGCTGACTTGCTTTGTGTGAATTGTGTTATTAGGTTGCCATCGTTTGCAACGATGACTGCTCTGGACATGGCAAACAGATGGCTTCCTGCTCAGCTGCTGCTATTCTGGATGCTGACCAACATCTGTGGTGACTAATCTCTGTACCTGTACACAATAGTGTACAACTACTATTTAATGTTTGTTTAGTTGTAAAACTATAAAAATAGTATGTGTTTTTTTGTGTTGTTTTTTACTTGTCCCCAGAAACCAGTGTGTATCTCTCTGCGCCTGATACTGTCACACTTGTGGAACACTCCAAAACTACAGTCACTCTCACAACCAGGTAACCACTTGCAGAACTGCGTATATTTCAGTCAGGTAGCAGCACACAACGTTTCTGTCTTAATATTTCTTCTGTTGTATTTCTCTACAGTTACAGTTGTCTGAGTATTTGTGTAGTGAGACAGTGAGCATGCCTTTGTAGTGGCCTGATGAACCCTTAACACTTGGTCCAAGATATCTGCCTATGAACTTTACCAGTAAAGCAGGAGTTTTATGCATCATGTGTCATCATGTGAGAACTAGGCGGTTATTATAGTGACAAATAAAGATTTACAGTCAAATATAAGGCTGAAGAGTAAAGGTCGCAGGAAAATGTTGATAATGTTGTAAAAACATTCAACCTCAAAGGTGTATCTGGCCAACAGTGTTTTTTTTTAAATACATTTTTCAGTGATTGAGAAATGGAATGGAACTGAACTCCAGATGTGTTTCATGCATTTACAATACTGTGTACTATGTATTGTTGTCTAGTGCTGTTAACATACAGTCTAGCTAGTGTTAATTAATTAATCGACCTACTCTCTGAAGTAATAATCTTCCACCTGTGTGAATTTAAACTTGAGGACCAGCTACTGTGCAACACTTGGAGTTTGTCTTTGAGTGAAGAAAAAGACAGTATGCCTTCGTTAGTACTACTGCTCTACTGCACTGCACCACTGCTCACCATCTCTGTCATTGTAAAACATCTTAAGATTGGAATTATTCTGACTGAAGGTTCTTGTCCTGCTCTAGTGCACCAATGAACCAGTCAACTGTGATTCACTTCAATGTAACTCACAGCTCCAGGACAAACTACTCCTCTATAATCACAATACCTGAGCAGGTAAGAAATGAATCCAAACATATGAGTCTTTTAAACGGATCTTCTTTTAGTGACCACAGCCCCCCTTTGCAGGCGTTTATGGTGACACTTCACAAAAAGACATTTAGAGTATCAAATGATAAAACAAAAACCAGAGAGTAACTTTATTCTTTCTTTGATTACAGTCAGAGAGTACTCATGGGACATCAATGATTTCCTTAAGGGTATCTCAGCAGCTGCATTATTCTCATCTATATTTTCATATATATATATATATATATATATATATATATATATAGTCAGACAACTTATATATAACATATATTAATATTCACATTTTCTGTTCTGTTTTCTTGTTCTCGTTTAGAACAGTGTTGGGAAGTGAACAAAATACAGCTGCATCATAATTAGATTTTTAGCACAAAGATCAATTAAAAAAATAAACTGAGGGGACAGAGGTCTGTTCTTTTTCTGATGTTCCTGATGTTCATGTAAAGTTACAGTTATGCTCAAGTTGGAACATAACAGACCTGTTTTTATTCTATGGGTTTGTGTGTGAAAACAATCAAAATCTTGTTGTGTCTTAGCATTAGGCAAATCCAACCTCAGACATACAAGCCTTAACTTTTGTCACAGTGTTTAATATTTATTTAGCAAAAATGAAGCGAACAAGAAAAAAGGTGAAACACAATACCCCTCAAGTGTTGTTCTTTGTTCAGATGCATTTTAGTGAACCTCAGTCCTGCCTCCATGAGCTTTTTACACAGAAGAGTCTTTCTCCTGGTAACCCTTCAAACAAACTGTACTTGTTCAGTCTTCTTCTGACAGTAACACTGAGCATGGGCATCTTGGGGCATCTTTTTTGTATTTCTCTGATCTTGGGGTGAATTAGCTGGGACACCCACTCCTGTGAAGACTGACAACTGTCTTGCAAGTTTTCCTCTTGTGAATAATCCTTCTCACTGTAGAACACTGAACTCCAAATAGTTTGAAATGGTTTTATAAGTCTTTCCAGATGTGCAGCAACAGCTGCTTCTCTAACACCATCGTTTATGACTTTCTCTCTTGTCATTGTGTTAACACACACCTGAATGCTGCAGAGCAGCAAACTATCAAAACGTCTTTTTTATAGGTCTGTACACCTGCTGATCATCAGTTTATCAAGGACTGATGATCAGCCGCACACGTTTAGTTTTTCTTATTGGCTTCATTTTTGCTAAATAAAAAATAGTAAAATGGAAAAAAATAAGTTTGTCTAAAGTTGTATTTATCTAATAAACAGTGAAAGTCTGTCTGTCTGTCTAGACCTAATAAACTGCCTACAAATATCTCTATAGCAGCCTTGCTATTGCTATTGGCTAGTTCAAAAACTACTAAACCTGAAAGTGCCCCATAAAATCCAGCCGCGCAGTTTCTTATTATACACAATATTTTCTACTGAGGACAGCTGCTTCCTTAATTGGAATCCTTTCCAGTGAGACCCTTCAGAGTCCATCCTAGTTTCTAAACTTAGAATTTGAGGCCCCACCCTTACTTCATAGACTTAATTTAGTTCAATTTTACTTGTATATCATTTTGACAATCAACATTGTCTCTACAGAAACCCAGAGGCTGAACAGAGGCAAGCAGACAGTAGCAAGAAAAAACTCCCTTTCAACAGGAATTAACATTGAACATAACATAAGTGCATGCTATCTAATAATTGCTAAAGTCTCAACAAAGCCAGTAAACAATTAAATAATTTAAGTGTAATAGAAATATCCTGACAAGCAAGGGGTGAGCAACATGCAGGTTATAAACTGTGTTTTTTTTCATGATGAGACGCTCAGGTGCTCAATACATTTACACTCCTTGCATTATTTGTACAGAGGATTGTGGGTGATTTGACTTCTCTTAGAAAACACACAAACCTGCTTGAAAAGGTTTAGAGAAGAGAATAAAAAGCTTAGCTAGATATACATAGGATTTGACAACGCTGTATCCTAAAAGTGCATTCAAGCGTTAAGATTGAGAAACAGTGTTTGTGTGGGGCTCAACATTTTCCCACAGGTCACAGCTATGTAATACTTCGGGATCCAGAGAAAGTGCAACATTTCATTTTCATATTGTCTTTTGTTTAGGTGTTGCTGTCAGAGGAGGCTACCTCGGTCAATTTCACCGTGACAGCCCAGGATGTGGGTCAGGTGACCACATACCTGCTAAGCAATAACACAGACTTAAGCAGGTGGGTATGTGCTCAAAAGTAACATGTCCTCCATTTCTTCATGCCTCTGGTCCACTGCTCTGTCTTTTTGCATAATGAAATGAAATAATCGCCTTTATCTTGATGACAGTCACTGTCCATAGACCAGTGTGTCCCAACCTTTGTTGAGCCACTGCACATATTTTACATTTGAAAAACCCTGTGCTTGCTGGTGTGCTCTGGTGCCACTGTTTGATATATTTCACCTACCTGCTGCGCCTGGAATCAATTAACCTCCCAGACTACCCACCAGCTCAGAGGGGAAGAAGAAGGAGCAACACCACATCAGGAAGGCCCTGCAAACATGTGGCTACCCGAAGTGGGCACTCGTTAAAGCCACAAAAACAAGACCCCCCAACAACAAGAAGAAGGACAACACCAGGCGGAGAAAGAACATCTCCATTCCATATGTGTCAGGAGTATCAGAGAAACTCCGCAGGATCTTCAACAACCATGACATCCCGGTCCATTTCAAACCTATGACAACACTGAGACAGAGACTGGTTCACCCAAAGGATAAGATTCCCAGGGAGAAACACAGCAATGTGATATATGCAGTCCAGTGCAGTGAGGAATGCTCTGATCTGTACATTGGAGAAACTAAACAACCACTCCACAGAAGAATGGCTCAGCACAGGAGAGCCACCTCCTCAGGACAAGACTCAGCTGTTCACCTCCACCTCAAAGACAAAGGACACTCCTTTGAGGACAACAATGTTCACATTTTAGACAGGGAGGAAAGGTGGTATGAAAGAGGAGTCAAGGAAGCCATCTATGTTAAGCTGGAAAAACCTTCCCTTAACAGAGGTGGTGGCCTCAGACATCATCTTTCCACCACATACAATGCAGTGATTCCATCCATTCCCAGGAAGTTTGCACATACTCACAGTAAGAACAAAGGGCTGTCAACCAGTCCCCCTCCGGCAGTTTCATAGTCGTTAGCCAGTCGTTAGACACACCTGGCCCAGTCAGCCAGAACATCACAGGTAAGTATGGAAACATTTAGTGCTATTGTTTGTAAGTTTTTTAAAGTTTTACCCAGACCCACCCACATAGGTCTGTAACCACATATAAACCATGTTTCCCCACCAAACAGTTAGAACTGATGAAGCTGCTTGGATGAGCAGCGAAACGTCTTCTAGAAAACTCTACAAGTCCAGACGCCTTGCTTCAATCTTCTCTACTCATGCAGCAGTTCCCTTGTTTCCCTCTGCATATCCACATCTTGTAGCAAAATGTGCATTATCAAATGCAAAAAGTTTCAAATGTTTCAAATGAACGTATAATACACAGACCATGCATAATAATGTTTAATTACACACTAGACAAAATCATTTTGACAATTTTCAATTGTCATTTTGTCAAGACTCTTTATTCCAGTAACTTTCCAGTAACCATTTGGCTGCTTTGCCTGCAAAAAAAACCACTCACCCAGAGGACAAAATGACTAACAAGGGTATTCCTGTTAGAGCTCAGAAAGCTGCATTTCTAAATTATAGTTATCTGTGTAGTTTCTTATTTGTAAGCCTGTTTTGTCTCCCATCCAGTTTGTCTGCCAGGGTCCGCTTCGTTGTCATCCACAGCGACGTTCTGTCAGTGTTGGCTCAAGTGATTGGCTGGATTTACTTTCTGGCCTGGTCAGTGTCCTTCTATCCACAGGCCTTTGAGAATTGGAGGAGGAGAAGGTACTTTGCTTGTTCAATTACAGATTTGTTAGTGTAAGCATATGTAACATTGTTCTGAGCAAATGTAGAAATGTTAAAAATGTAAAGACATATAAAAGTAGCATGCAGCATACAGACACAATGCACCCTGGCCTTATTAGGAGAGCCAGCATTCATCCCCCCTGAGGTGGTACAGCTCTTGTTTCTAAAGGTTTCTTCCTGTTCAAAGAGAGTTGTTCTTGCCACTGTTGCTCTTAGGGGGGTTCAGGCTCTGGGTTTCTGTAAAGCACCTATAGAGACATTTCTGATTGTAAAAAGCACTATATAAATGAAATGAAATGTAATCATGTGTTCATTTGTATCAGTGTTGTAGGTCTCAATTTCGATTTCCTGGCTCTCAACCTGACTGGCTTCATTGCATACAGTGTCTTCAACATAGGGCTGTTCTGGGTTCCTTATATGAAGGTAATTTCATTATTCTACTCTCACACAGTGAGCCATTTTAATACTACTAAGGCTGCATCTGCCATCTTACCTTCTTTCTAGATTCACTCCAGATTTTAAATATAAAATTGTCTGACAGTGACATTACCAAATGTTTAGGTTTTGAACCAGGCTGTTCTTTAGAGCTACAGCAGGATAGAGTGATGCTGTCAATAATAATAGTGTTAAGCTGCTGTGTCTGCCTTATAGGAGGAGTTTCTAAACAAGAATCCAAATGGAATCAACCCAGTCACAGCTAATGATGTTTTCTTCAGTCTTCATGCTGTGCTGATCTGTTTGGTCTACATCTGTCAGGCTGCTGTCTATGAGGTATGTATGTTACTAGACTGACATGTTTAAATTTGGTTCCTTAAAATGCCAACTGTTGCTGACAGTAGACCCTTGTTGTAAGTAGACTAAAATAAGATTATGTGATAAACACTACTCTAATGACAGAGAGCATAGAAGTTGTAAAGGTGTCTAGGTTCAAGCACATTGCTCTGCTCAATATGTTTTGTACCCTGCCCGGTCAAAAGGGGAAGTAAACACAGTCCTGCTAGAAAGTTGAACCCTTTAGAATTTTCTAGATTTCAGCATAAATATTACCCCTAACATCAGCAGATATCACACAAGCCCAACACAAGTAGGGCCCAATGAAACCTTTGGACATAAATACTATCCTTGATCATTTGTTTATTCAGGAAAATGATCCAATATTACAGATCTGTGAACTTTAAGTAATAGCAGGTAATTTGAACACCAGCCGTAAGATGTTTTCAATCCATGAAACAAGATTTTGGCGTCTACGAGTGCTCTATCAATCTTCACAATATGTCTGTGAAAGTATATTATGGCATTCTCATCAGGCTGAGGAAGATTACAAGTTTTACAACTCTAAAGAATTTACATATGATGATAGCCAATAAGGATAAAAGTGTAAATGAAACAAACATGCAGTAAAGAGAAAATTATGAACAAGGAAACCATATGATGCTGTGGTTGTACTGCTGTGTGAGTACATTGAATTTTGCTTGATCCTGCCCTTTCTCTCTTCAGAAAGGGAATCAAAGAGTCTCACGGACAGCCTTGGTGTTGTTGCTGATTGGCTGGACATTTGCTTTTATTAGCTTATTTCTTGCTGTAGCCAAACAGATCACCTGGTTGGACTACCTCTACTATTTCTCCTACATTAAACTAGCAGTCACTCTGATCAAATATGTGCCACAGGTAAGCTTTGTTTTATGTTGTCTTGCTGTAGTTGTGTGCTTTGACATCAGTCTCTGGTTGCTGGATGTATCGCACTGTGCTGTGTGACATATTTTGTTATATATAGTGGTATCTGTGTGTTCTAGGCCTACATGAACTACAGGAGACAGAGCACAGTGGGCTGGAGTATTGGTAATGTGCTGCTGGACTTCACTGGTGGAATTCTCAGTATTCTGCAGATGATCTTACAGTCTTACAACAATGGTATGTATCGTTGCTCACGCTTCACTTCTTCTGCTTACGTATATTAATATAGAGTTGATAATGGACTTATAGTCTATTAATAGGCTTAGATTCATAATTCATCCATTGCACTCATCTCACTGCACTGTTTTGCACTATTAATATCCTTTTTTTATTTTTATTCTTAAGTTATATGTTGTGGGGTTGAGAGTTTTTTGAGTCTAAGTATGTCCTGTACATACTGCAGTATTGACAATAAAGCTGACTTAATGTGTTCAGTGTACCAAATGTAATGTTTGTGTCTCCTCAGATGAGTGGACGCTGGTGTTTGGTGATCCTACAAAATTTGGCCTTGGTCTGTTCTCTGTGATGTTTGACATCCTCTTCATGACTCAGCACTACTGTCTGTACAGACATCTACCACAGTATGAAGCTGTCACCCAAGAACAAGCAGACTGATTCAGAGCTCTGATATAAGCACAAACCTCACGGAACTGCTGGAGTCTGGATAAAGGGGCCGTTGACCTCCATCACAATGTTACATCAGAGTGGCTTTGATCCCCCCAGAGCTCATTTCATCAGCCTTTATTTTACCATCAAATGATTGCTTTGAATATATAAGAGGAAAAACTGAAGACTTGAAAAATGTAATTTCGGTATCCCACCTAAAATGACAAATTATCAGCTGACAGGGATGTCTCTGCTCTGAACAATTAAGTAAAAGCTTTAAACTATTTTCACTTGTCATGAAAGTAACTGGAACCAAAACATTCAAGGCTAGTGACAACAAAAACATTTTTCCTGGTGCATATGGAGTGATGATCACACAAAGGTGTTCTGAGTCCATACAGTAAGATGCAGTCCTGTCTGTAGTTAATGCACTGATGTCAGATGACCTGACATGGATTCAGCCTCACTTGTTTTCAGATTTCTCTAAATCTTTTTTAAATATTAAGTATCATAGAGGGAGAGTTCCAAAAATATCTTAAAGATCAGTTTTTCAAATTTTATGTCCCAGCATTAAAGAACAAAATCAGTTTTAGAGGCTGAGTTTTTTTAACAGGCATCAGTCAGACCATTATTATCCATTATAGTATTATTACATTCAGAAATGTAGCCAGAAAAATACAGATACAATGACCTTGTTGGAGTTACAGTAGTCTGCAGTAGCATCATGAGGTTACAATTTTATTTACATCCAATATGTTATATAAATATAATACATCATTTTCAGAAAAGATGTCAAGTGCCTATGAGATCAAAATCACAATAAGGTTAAGCACAAGTTTATAACAGGTTTTGGAAAATTAAAATGGTCATTTGTTTTACTAGCAAAGAGGAAAAGAGCAAGTTCTGTTGTCAAAGTCTATACTGCCTTCAAGAGCACTGCAGACACAAAAAATAATGTAAACAGCTGTCAAGACTACAACTTAGTCTGTCTAGAAATCGTATTTGTTCTTCGGAGAAAACGACAGCCACAGTGACAGGTGGACAGTGTGGGTATGTGGGGAAAAACATGCATTTTAGCAGCTGAGTTTAGGTCCACTTCAGCTGTCTGTCAATCTCTGATTCAAAACTTTAGATTTTTTATTATTTTATAATTATTTTCAAGAGTATGTATATTGATCTAAAAAAAATAATGTTCCTATGTAGCAGCTGCCAGGCTCAGATGTTGTTGATGATAATGAGAGCAGGACTGGCTGACTGCTGGCTTGCCTCACACACTGCGGAATTCTCAGCCAGCTTAGCAAAGATGCGGAGTGTGTTCAGGTTGTAGACTCCTGCCTGAAGAAAACAGGCTCGCAGAGGTAGACAGTGTACCTCCTGAGGTTTCAGCTTCAGCTTATACTGGCTCTGCCCCACCCAAGCAAAGGAGGTGTGGACCTCCACAGAGTCTGGGCTGCAAAAGAGATGCAAAGACATCAAGAAAATAGCTTAATGAAAGCAGATCGTTTATATCTTTACTGTGTACATTGTGACACTCCCAGGCCTCAGATCCACTTTCGGTTTTGAAGTGTGCTGGACCTAGGAGTGGTCTATCAGGAAGACTGGCTGACACCTGTTCATCTGATGGTTGCACTATATATAAATGCCTGGGTTGTCAGAGGCTCTCTTTCCTTTTCTTCAGGGTTCTGGGGTTTGTGAGTTTTGGTTTGGTTTTGCTTTGTTTTACCATTATGCAGGTCACACATGCAACACTACTGATTTACTGATCTGTTTAAATGAATGAATCTTGTGTGGTTTTCAGTTCTGTCCGTCCTATGAGCCAGGTCGTGACAATATACACTGGACCGTAAAATCTGAATTGCAATTATTTGTCAACAACGTTACCCTTCAGTACAGGCTGATATTATACATATTGTATTATACAATTTATATACAGGTGTGATTTTTGAGTGATATGTAGTGGCTTTAAAAAAAGTGGTAAAAAATATGTTGCTATTTTCCACTGAATTTAATGTGAAGCCAGATATAAAAGAAGGTCCGATCAATCTGGCATAATCAATGAATTGATTGACTGTCTCCAGAACGGGCAATCGGAGGAGCTGATCAGATGATGGTGTTTGATTAAACCACTACAATGTGAAAAAATACTGTGACGACACTGAATCATGGATTCTTTTCTGATTCTGGCTAACAGGCAGGACTGTCTGCGTGCTACAGCACCTTTATATCACTCTCTCTTATACTAGCCAAAGAACACAAGCCAAGAGCTGCAGGTCTTAATAATATTGAAGGGCTTGACTTTTACATAGATGTTGACTGACAGTCTTAAGATGATGAGAATTTACTTTCAAATTCAGTTGGCTTCTCACAAAAAGTAAACAAACCATCCCAATGTTTTAATTACACCCTTGGTCACAAATCATATATGGTAACAATTGGGACACCCTGCACCAGACAACAGCAGTTTTCCTACACACACCCAAGCCTGTAGTTCTACACAGATTTTTGATTCACTGATTAAAGTCTCTTCATGGCAGCTTCAATACTAAATCCATTCAGAAACTTACCTAGTGTTTTTATGTCTCAGGTCAATGAGGACATCTACATGAGCCAAGGAGCAGTTGGACAGAATCAGAGTAACTGGCACCAGGCACAGACTAGAGACAAAAAGAAAAGCAGCTTTATCATCTTTAACAATCTTTAACAAAGCACAGAGTTTTCCTGTAGCGGCACTGTTACTCAAAAAACATTTAATGAATACAAAGAACTGTTCAGTCAAACTGCCTCTAAAGCACTGGCAACGGGCACACTAGGTTCCAAATCTGCCGTCTGAATGTTTCTGACTGTGTATTAATGCATATTATGTGTTGCAAGTCAAAAGGCATATGAATGACGAAAGTTCTTGTCATTTAGTGCATTATTACACAGTAGGGTTGTGTCCATTCCAATATCCACTGATCTGAGTACGTGTGATCAAAATGAGTTGCACATATGGCACAAAAGTAGCACTTAAGTGATTAAGATATTCATAATTAAAGAGACAGAATTGTGAAGAAATAACAAATGATGTGTAGGAAACTGAAAAACCCAAATTACATGTTATCTTTATTCAGAAGGTTAAAGCAAGGCATCAGGACTTTTCTTGAAGACGTTTCTCTGCTCCTCCAAGCAGCTTCATCAGCTCTAACCGTTGGTGGGGAAACATGGTTTAGTATATGTAGTGGCAGACCTCAGTGGGTGGGTCTAGGTGAAACTCAAACAATAGCACTAAATGTTTCCATACTTACCTGTGTTGGTCTGGCTGACTGTGTCTGGTGTGTCTAACAACTACCGGAGGGAGACTGGTTTGACACTGCATTGTTTTTGCTGTGAACGTGTGACTTGCAGTGAAACTTTCTCGGAATGGATGGAAGCTGCATTGTATTTGGTAGAAAGATGATGTCTGAGGCCACCACCTCTGTTAAAGGTAGGGTCAGGTAGGAGATTTCCTTCTGATGCACTTTTTGTTAAATTAGTGTAACTTCTCTTTACAAACCTATAGCAACCCATTAGTTCGGCAGTTTCGCTTTAAAATGAAGAATATTAATCATCTGTGGAAGCTATAAAACACTAAAAACATCAGCCAATCGGGACGACCCTGCGCGGAGGATTGGCTGGTTGTCACTCTCTTCCTGCTCTGAACGCACCAGAGACGTACGTCTCCTGTGCTGAGCCATTCTTCTGTGGAGTGGTTGTTTAGTTTCTCCAATGTACAGATCAGAGCATTCCTCACTGCACTGGACTACATATATCACAACACTGTGTTTGTCCCTGAGAGTTTTGTCCCTCGGGTGAACCAGTTTCTGTCTGAAAGTTGGTCTTGGTTTAAAATGGACTGGGATGTCATGGTTGTTAAAGATCATGCAGAGTTTCTCTGATAGTCCTGACACATATGGAATGACCATGTTCTTTCTCCGCCGGTTGTTGTCCTTCCTGTTGTTAGTGTGTCTGTGGGTATGAGGCAATTAGAACTATTGTTTCTGAGTGTCACACAGACCCACCCACTGAGGTCCTCCACCACATATAAACCATGTTTTCCCACCAAACAGAACTGATGTAGCTGCTTGGATGAGCAGCAAAATGTCTTCAGACAAGTCCAGATGCCTTGATTCAATCGTCTCAATGAATAAGACCTGAATGACTGAGAATCTTCATCAACATTTCTTTTAAAGGGTTAGGGCTGTCTATCAATACCGTAGTCAACACTGGTTCCTTGCTGATAATTTTGCACTATGTATTTCCTTACAGACTCAAACTTCAACACCCAATGCTGGTGTTAACTGCTAAGTCAGCACTCAAGACATTCCAATGATTCAATGACTTTCTGCGTGGATGTGACACCAGGCTACATATTGTTTCAAAAGGACATATAATTCTTTTGTATTTTTAAGGACCTTGCTGTAAGTTGCATTCAAAATAGCATTGATGTGCAGTTTGAACAAACTGACAAAACAAGTGAGCGGTCAGTGAGAGAGTTGTGTCTTACCTGTCCTGGACAAACGGATGCGTGTAGGTTTCAGGGTATTGCAGATTACTTTTGATAAGCTGAGAGAGTTCTGCAGAGGGCAGGATGACAGGGGGAGGTAGCTCTGATTTAAACTTGAGTAGCACCATTTCCTGAGCCTCCTAAATACATACAAAGTTATACAATGTCAATATTGGATGTTATTGAAAGAGATCAGTGCTTGGAGGTAACGACATTGTTGAGTTTTTACACAATATCTAAAAATGCAAAGTTAAAGGTAGGTACAGCGAATAAAAATAATTTGAAATGGTGGGGTTTCAAAAAATGATCAGTTTATTATGAATGAATATATTCATTGGTAAACAAAGTTCGTTTTCTGGACATTTCATACTTATGCCAACGTGTGCAGAGCGCTTCATACGGCCCTCCCTGCAGTTTTCTTAAAGATGTTTTTGCTGCTAACTTGTGGCAGAAATGGCAGTTGTTGAGTTAATAAAGAAAGAGGCAAATATGTTTGAAGGGTGGTGGTTTTGCTCGTTTGCCCAAATATGTTTACCTGAACGAGGGGTGACAACGAGCCAGTAAAGTTCAGGGGGTGCGTCGTGCTCATAGCGCACTGAACAATAGGTCTGACAGACAGTATTGTTTGAAATGTGTGGATTCTGCACTAGTGGAGAAGCTTTTCCACTTTTCTGCATTAACCACACCCACTCCAAAATACTCCCAAACCAGCACTCTGAGAAGAAAATGCATGAGAAAATGTTCTCGTGGAGTATATAACAGCCTGTGTGTGTGTGTATTTGCTGTACCTCTTTGGGGGTCAGAGAACTGGCCTCTTTACCAATGGTCTGCAGTGCCACATGGAGCTGGCCCTCTAGGATCAGCTGCTTGTTGTCCTCCACTACATAGGCCTGCACAGACACAATCATTAATGACAGAGGTTCCCCTGAAGATACCACACACTGGGTTTCTAGACATTTTTGTCTATTTTTTGAATGTAAGGGTTAATTTATCATATTATGAGCCTCAATGTCACTTGAAAAACCTCAACTCTGCTTATCGAGGTATGAGTATCCATAAGGTCCTAATATCGAATCGAATAAATAGGGTAATTAAAATAGAGTACAGGGGAAACCTGGCGAGAGCAGCTAAAAACTTTATTAAATAATGCCACTACTATTTATATAATCTAATATTTTCTAGATTGTTTTTCACCTTAATGTGTACCACAATGAACACATCTATGCTGTAGTGCCATGTTCTGGAAAAAGAAAGTTAAGATCTCCATCTAGTGGTTATTAACAGATCTATTTCAAATTTGATCGAAAATGTTTCAATGATTTAAGGAGGCTAATTTTCTAATTTCCCTATGGGGATTTATAAAGTAAATCTTAATCTTGAATTTGAACCCCTGTGTGTTGCCATTAACAACACATCTATTGTGGAATCTTTACCAAATGTTTGGTAAGGTGCTCGTTCTAAAGACATGTCGAAGTATTCATCTATATTCTTACTGAGATTTCGACACGCCTTCACTGTGTCCGTCTAAACTTACAAAAAAAACTTCACCTTGCAGTTTTTATTTTGATTGCCTTTGGTTAGATATAACCACTGTGTGTGTATGATCTACAACACATGCCTGTATCAAACAGAGAGTCCTCCATCATCACATGTTTTCTGACTTGTCTGGCCTCACTGAGTAGGCTATAACACTGACCTCAAGTTATTTTTGTTATTTATACCTTCCAGATGACAATTATGTTGAGGTCCAACTCATTACACTTCTTAGCAATGTTGGTGATATCTGTGCTTTGCTCCAAAGAGGATACAGAGCCCTGACTCTTGTTGATGGGTGCTGGCCTGGGTGGTACCACATCCACTTGCTGAGCCTCCAAGGTCTTACAGTAGCGGAAGAAAAAATCTCCACAGGGTGTAGAAGAACTGATGATCTGTAAAGACACACCAAAACGGTGAAGGGAAGCTACTCTTTTTCTTACACACCCCTGCACTCTCCCTGTTTTGGAGATTTGGGAATCTGACATTTTAACAGCAGTCTAACTACTGTCCCTCATAGCAACACCATCTCACCAAACCAGGCAGAGTCCAAATTTGATCGTGTGTTGTGATTTAACAACCACACATACACTGGTGCAGTTTTAACAAGCATCTGTTAGGTTCAATTATTAAACTGTGCTGATGAGTCAGTCCTTATGTTTAAATGTTTTCAAATGGCTCATGTTAAAACATTTTCAAAAGGTTACCATTTACATGCACTACCTTATTCCAGTTTACGCCTTCCCTAAGTATACA
Organism: Parambassis ranga; assembly: GCF_900634625.1. NCBI lineage: Eukaryota > Metazoa > Chordata > Actinopteri > Ambassidae > Parambassis > Parambassis ranga. Next base: position 233,441 of record NC_041025.1, on the reverse strand, counting down.
AAAAAATCTCGCTGTAAATTTAAAATCCAGAGGTACCCACAGGACTGTGACAGTAACCAAAAATGTGTTTACCCGCTCACTTCCCAGATTCAGATCTGCAAAGGTGTATTTTTCTATGGCATCTGTGGTATGTACAAAAGATAGAATCAGTTAAATTTTTCAAATTGTTATTTCAATTAATAACCACCTGTGTTTGTTCTGTATATAGTACCTGGGTAGACGTCACATCGTGTGGCCCTAAAACACAGCTTGGCTCTTTCTCTGCTGCTGAGTTTACAGTCTGTAGGGACAATAGCAAGGTTTGTTAGATGGCATGGCTTAAGCACACAACACCAGAGTTTATAATGACATTGAATAATCTATAATGACACAGAACTCCAATGACGAATATCAAGACATATGGTTTAAAGTTTCTAAACTTTAAGGTAGTTGTAAGGTAGTACATAGATGAGTCTTGGCTGAAATTAATTTATTAAAAGCAAGAAGGTCTTTCTGGTGTTTATTCTTACAGGTTCCAAACACAATGATCAGAAATGTGATAACAGTGAACTGCAGTCAGCATCCTTGCTCAATACCTAGCATTCCATTAGTTAATACACCGCAGCTAGCTGTAACAACTAGAGCTCATGCAGTTGAAATCATAACACTAGTTATGTTAAACCAGCCAGCTTAAGGCAGATCGGTTGGCCAAAATGGTTCTGTTGAAATGGTTTGTTGACAATTACAAACATAAATCCTAAGCTTAGCCTGCTAGCTGTAAAGTAACTATACTGCATTGTTCCTGCATTGTGTATTTTTATAAAATCATATATAAATTAAAAAGTACAGATGAAAGAGTAAGGCAAACACACCTTTGTCCTTGTCTGGGTTAATGTATTTGTGGAGACGCCAACACTGACTGCTGCTGGACACCTGAATGATGTGGAATTCTCGTACACCACCTTCACTCTGGGAGTCAAGAGGAGGGAGATGAAAGTTTAAGTAGTTATAAGTTGTTCAACCTGATAGTAAAAGCATAATGCTGTAAACTAAATGCATACTAGAAGTGTGTGCACTTACCATATTGATGTTTTCCACATCAATAAAAACAAGTGCTCCACCACATTCTTTGTTATCCGGACAGTGATGTAGGGGAACACTGCTGCGGCATGCCAGAACTTGTACACTTAAAGAACGACTGACACAGATAAACACTGTGTGACGTAACACCCGATGACTTCATGTAAAAGAGGAGAAATGGTAAGGAAAATGGTGACTGTCCAGACATTATAAACATGCATACAGTCGTTGAACAGCCGAAAGACAGCCTCTGCTAACACTAATTCATCTATGACAGAACTAGTGCTTTGATAAACACTCAAACAAAGAATACACTACACCTTGACATTTTAGCTGAATGCACATCATCTGGACAAGTGAGTCAGCACTGAGCCAACTCATGCCTTGGTCATTTGGAAAATTAAGAGGGTAAAATATCTAGTTGTGTCAGTGTTGCAGGGTTTAAATCCTGACACCTACCTGTATTACAGATGATGCACTTGTCAATAATCAAAATTTCTAACTAACAGAGTGTAATTAAAAAAATCCTGAGTGTTGACATAACATTTTCATTTGTTTTAACTGGCTAATGTGAAGATACTGCAGTAAGGATTGCAAAATACAGCAACTTTTTGTTGTAAAACATTGACTCATTGCTGCACACTTTCAAAACTGAAATTTGTTTTTACCTGATTTTGAGTCCTTTCTCAGTGCTCTCATAGTAAAACAAGAAGTTGATTTCATGGACTCCTTCCTTGTCTGGTCCCCTGAGCCAGAGAGGCAGCTGAATGGATGCCCCTGGTTGCAGCACGCCACCATCTATTGGGATTTCTAACACACAAGAGGGCTGGCTGAAATTCTCTGCTGCAACCAAGATCTGTGATGCTACAGCCCCTGGCTGGGGGGGTGCAGCCAAGGTGTTATAGGCTGAGCAGTTTTCAGCTGTAGTTGGGCTGAGGGGTGTCTGGGGTGTTGTGGCTTGGCTGCCAAATGTAAAGAAATCAGGGTGTGTAGATGCCACGCGGAGCCCAGACAATGCAACCCCACTGACATTGCAGAACTCAACGTAGGCTTTTCTGATCTCACCACACAGCAGAGCAGTGGGGAAATGAAGGAAGAAGACCTGAGAGACACATAAACAAACAGAAAGAATTTGCATTACTGCATTAGACTACATACTTTCAGTAGTATCAAAGAATAATTTCTAGAAAAGCATTTCCTGAAGAAAATGCAATTGCCTTGCAGCAATCAAACTAATTATAGTAGTTCAAAGAAATAACAATGCTTCATTAAGGCCTTAATTGAAGCCAGAGACCTTACTAAATGTGTAAATTGGAAGTATCAGTGTTATGATTACTGACATAATTATGGTGTGCCCGCTGGGTACACATTAAGTGAAGTTAATGTTTTTATTTATTTTATTTTTAACCAGTATACATTACCAATGACAAACATCCTTATTTCAAAGTAATCAATTGAAGGTTGAACGTCCATTTGAACCATGGCAAAACCAAAGGTTACTGCTTTACTATTATTATTGAATACCACAAAGCTTTAATCATGTTGTTGGAGTGATCACATCTTTTACCCTGAAAATGGAGTTCCAGCTCACACCTAAAAACCAGCAAACTCCTGCATCTAAGGCTGTGGAAATACAGGTTAACACAGCTTTGCTTACAGCACACAGTGGCTAACTTGAATAATCCAAACAGCCCAGCATCACCAAAATTCTCCATTCCCAACCTCCCTGGGTAGTGTTAGCACCCTGAGCTCTATCCATGTCAGCTCTTTTTACATTTTGGTTGATTGCTCTTGGAAATACAAGTTTTTGGCCTGATTTGAACACATAACTGACAAACTTACGTTAACGTTATCGATATTTTACCTGTGTCCAGTCTGTGGCGTGGGTGTGTGGAGGAGCACCCAGACACAGAATTTATACCTGAAGCAGGTTTTTGGCCTGATTAGAGTGTTCAAATCAGGCCCTCAAAATGTTACCCCACCCCTTCTCTAACATGTTACCTCCATCAGGGGCATTGGTGGTGTTATAATGGGATCCAGGCGTCGATCTGGACCATGGCGAACAAACATTTTATCCTCTTTGGTCAAGTTCAGTCGTGGTCCTTGGATCTTGAGGTCCTGTTTTCCACGGACTACCATCAAATCCGAAGTCTGCAGGCCTTTTAACAGGAAGTAATTCACGTGTGTTACTATGGCAAGCTAAACCCTTCATTTAAACAATGATCTATCTATCTATCTATCTATCTATCTATCTATCTATCTATCTATCTATCTATCTATCTATATATATATATATATATATATATATACATACACACATACATATGTACCTTCAGTACTAAGAGCCATTTCTTCAGAGGAAGCTGCTGCCAGGTTGTAGACTACACCCACTATGTTTAGCTGACCAATCCTGTGAGGCAGCAGCTTGAGTCGGGCCTGAAGTAAAAGAGACCAACTGTCAACAGCAGAACATATTGTATGAACATATGGTTCATGCTAAAATCACATGAGCCAAAGAAGGTTTAGTTACCAATTACAATTTGCTGTACATTTTGAACACTTGAAACACCATTTATATTTTTTGTGGCCAATGCAAGTGGTTTTAATTTATTGATCAAGTTGTGCACAAACTGTGATGCCGCAGAACAGAAGGTCCTCTCATTCTGCTGTCATCCCTAAAGCAAACAAAGGGTGCAAATTGTACAATAAATGTAAAAACCTCAGCAGGGAACTTACTACTTTGGTTTCCTCTGGACCCAGTAGAAATTCCTGGATGATCTCAGTTGTGATAATGTCATCTTTCTGTGCAAAGACATCATTATTATCTTAGGCACTTCAACTAAATATACAGTTAACTAAAATACAGTTTCTGATGTAACTTTTTTAGGCTGCCCACCCCCTGTGTTGGAGTATTCTCACAAGTGATGTTCTCCTCATTGGTGATTGTTGTGTCGTTTGATGAAGGTATTCCATTAGCACTGAACCTCCAGATGAGCAAAAGGTTTGACAGACCCAACGAAACCTTCAAAGGGTTCCTGAATGTTACCTCCACTATAACTGGTTCTGTGGAGACACAGAAAGAGTCACTACATGGCAAAAAAAGCATGTCAACCCTTTGGAATTATCTAGTTTTCTGCATGATTTGGTCATAATACACTGCTCAAAAAATAAAGAGAATATAACACATCCTAGATCTCATTGAATGAAATATTCCAGTTGAACATAGTGGAATACATTGAGGACAAAATACTATAAAAATGATCAATGTAAATCAAAATTATTAACCCATGGGGGTCTGGATTTGGAACCATACTCATTAAAGTGGAAAATCACATTACAGGCTGATCCAACTTGAGTGGAAGGTTTTTTCCTGTTAAAGGGGATTTTTTCCTTGCCACTGTTGCTCTTAAGGGGGTTCAGGCTCTGTGTCTCTGTAAAGCGCTTTGAGACAATTCTGATTGTAAAATGAACTATATAAATCAAATTGAATTGAATGTAGTGCTTGATTGGATTAAGGTCTGGGGAATGTTCAGGCCAGTCCATAGCATCAGTGCCTTCATCATGCAGGAACTGCTGACACACTTCAGCCGCATGAAGCCTAGCATTGTCATGCATCAGAAGGATCCCAGGGCCCACTGCACCAGCATATGGTCTCACAATGGGTCTGAGGATCTCATCCTGGTACCTGGTGGCAGTCAGGGTACCTATGGCTACCACATGGAGAGCTGTGCGGCTCTCCAAAGAAATGCCTCCCCACACCATCACTGACCCACCACCAACCCGGTCATGCTGGAGGATGTTGCAGGCAGCAGAACATTCTCCACTGTGTCTCCAGACTGTTACGTCTGTCACATGTGCTCAGTGTGAACTTGTTCTCATCTTTGAAGAGCACAGGGCGTCAATGGTGAATCTGCCAATCTTGGTGTTCTCTGTCAAATGTCACCCTGCATGGTGTTGGGCTGTAAGCACAAGCCCCACTTATGGACATCGGGCTCATACCACCCTCATGGAGTTTCTGACAGACTTAAGCAGAAACATGCATATTAGTGGTGGTGCTGCTGGAGGTCATGTTGCAGGGCTCTGGCAGTGGTCCTCCTGTTCCTCCTTGCACAAAGGAGGAGGTAGCGGTCCTGCTGCTGGGTTGTTGTCCTCCTACAGCCCCCTCCACATCTCCTGGTGTACTGGCCTGTCTCCTGGTATCTCCTCCATGCTCTGGACACCGTGCTGACAGACACAGCAAACCTTCTTGCCACAGCTCTCATTGATGTTCCATCCTGGATGAGCTGCACTACCTGAGCAGCTTGTGTGGATTGTAGACACCACCTCATGCTACCTCTAGGGGTGAGAGCACTGACACAATGCAAAAGTGATCAAACATCAGGCAGAAAGGATGAGAGCAGAGAAATGGTCTGTGGTCAGCACCTGCAGAACCTCTCCTTTATAGGGCTGTCTTGATAACTGCCTCTCATTTCCACCTGTTGTCTGTTCCATTTGCACAACAGCAGCTGAAACTGATTCACAATCAGTGTTGATCCTACCTGGACAGGCTGATTTCACAGATGTGTGACTGACTTGGAGTTACATTGTGTTCTTTAAGTTTTTGAGCAGTGTATTTTATGCCAAATTAATGAAGAATGAACTTTTAAAGAAAGAATTTCCCCCCTGGGATTAATAAAGTATCCATCCATCTATCTATAAGGGCTCATACACACTTCTTCTTGCCACTGTATGTACTGAGAAGGTGTAACATATGATTAATCAGTGGGAGGTTGGCTGATAGCTTATAATTAGTAAAACCATGGCAAACAAAATTCTATGGTACAATTAGTTTTCTGTGTCTGGTCTGGACTTCTTACCTTCCACTACAGCCAGTGGGTGACGGAGGTTGTCTGTCTGGCTATTCAAGCAGCACTGTGTGGGCTGGAAGTTTGGTGTGACACTTCCTTGGTTGGCTGAAGCCACAAGCTGCTCCTCTAGATGGCCCCACATAGCTGACAAATTTTGGTCATACTCCTGGTCCAAAGACACATGGGTGGCTGCTTGCTTTTCCCCTGCACAAAGCATAATAAAAAAGTACAATGACACACTTTTATTGAGTCTCTTGATTAGCCCAAACCTCAAAATCATCTTTGTTCACAGTGTTATTTTAATATTGAACATAAAGGTAACATAAAAGAACATGGATATCAATGGATAACACAAGAACCTGATTAAGCAGAGGGGCAGCATTTCCTATGCATGCCAATAAAATATCAATACTAATAAACTGATAAATTCAGTTCAATTTTATTTTATTTGTATAGCTCTAGGTGCTTTGCAGAAACCTTCCCGTTAATATCTTCCTAATATTCAAGTGTTTTCTACTTTTCAAAATAAAAGATCTTCATCTTTACAGATTCTTCATCGTGTTTCAGCAAGTTAAATTCACATTGCAGATTCTCCAGCAATTCAGAGCAATCATTCACATCAGTGTTTAAAGCAATGCTTCAGCTGCAGCAATCAAACTCGCATTTTCTTCAGGAAATGCTTTCGTTTTTTCTTCTTCTTTTTAGTCCTTCTCCTCCTTTGTGTTTTTTGGCAGCATTACCACCACCAGCTGGTATGCTTGTTTGTAAACTGTTGCCATCACTAGAGTTTGCTGCGTTTGTTGGCTTTAGTTGGTTGGATTAATCCTGTAGTCTGTGACCCCCTTTTAACCAGGTGAGCTATCTGGGCACTTTCTTTTCTTAAATCAATATTACACTGATCTTAGAAGATCCCTTTTGCATGTGTAATTTGTTGCGACTGCTTCCTGCAGGCTTCTTCAGAAGTCACGTGATGTTACAGGTGATGTATCATGTGACTTCTGAAGAAGCCTGCAGAAAGCAGCAGCAAGAAAGCAACATATCAAGGTAAAAACACACAACACTGGTCTGATCAAAAGAATACTCGTAGGTTATAAAAGGTGAAGACCAAATTAATCTTGTTGAAATAGATCACAAATAATTAATTAGCTTGTTACCTTGTGCAAGGCGGCGTTCATGTCCAAAGTAGATTCTTGTGGCTGAGCTATTGATGCAGGGCAGGGGCAGCTGAGGCAGGCAGACTTCATCTGACCCCATCACACTCTAAATGCATGCACACACACAGACACATACACACCTTGGTTATTCATGCACCAACTTCGAATCTAAAACGCATTTCAAAGTCCTTTGCTTATTCATACATCATTTCATCCATTATCCATACATAAACTCCTGACCAAAATCTTAGAACAGAGAAAAAAATACAAGTATTATATTGTGGATCAAAACCAGGTTGTGAGAAGAGCTTAAAAATGCAAAAAGAAGAAACAGACGCAAAGCTCAATTTTTATTTAATCAAAACTGAAAGAATCTGTTCAGTGGCTGATTAAAATTATCTGAACCCACTTTGTCCTGCAGTGCAGGGTCACGGGGGGCTGGAGCCTATCCCAGTTTTCCATGTCGAGAGGCGGGGTACACCCTGGACAGGTCACCAGTCCATCACAGGGCAACATACAGACAAACCATTCACACGCACACTTCTTTTAGTTTCAATGAAAAATTTATACATTTCCTACTGTTTTGTTGTGTGGCTCTTGTTTCTTCTTTTGCATTTTGAAGCTCTACTTACTACAACCTGGTTCCATCCACTAGAGCAAAATCTGAATACTTGTTATTTTTCCTTGGTCCTAAGAATTTGATCATGAGTGTATTAACCATACACACTTCAACCAAAAAAAGAATGGTAAACAGAAGAAAATCTTTTTAAGTTACCTTGGAAACATAGAGGTACTCTCTGAGAAAAGCACCCTGCTGTGTGGCAGTCTGTCTACTGTCATTGATCAGGATCTGTCTGAATGCTTTAACAGCATTCTCTGGCTGGCGAAGTGTGAAGGACTGGCGACCAATTGTAAAGTTGATATGATCCTCTGCCAAAGACCAGCCCCTCTCCTTATACACTTGCATGGCTTGGCAGTAACACCGCAATGCATGTCTCTTCTACATATGGAGACAGTGAGGGACAGAAGGATGATGAGGTACTTAAATAACCAACAAATTTGCTACTTCTTAATAATAGCCAGCACCTTTCTTAGAACACATAGAGCAGTTAAGTATGAGGGATTTACCTGTCCTGCTTTGCCAAAACGATGACCAGCCAGAATCATATGGAAGGCAAATTTACGCACCATAGGGTTACGCATGTTAATAAAACAATGAGCGGCCTGTTCCAGGAAAAGAGCACTGCGCAGGTCAGAGTCCTGGACAAACACAAAATTCAGACCGAAATGAACTGACTGTATTCAACAATGCCACTGCACCTATGGCAATTATACACCAGGTTTCCCCACCTCACTCGTCATCTTGATGAGAAGAGTTGCAGCATCTGAGTATTTTCCTTGACTCTTAAGTATCTCTGCACTTAGCAAAGCACAGCGCTCCCCAAGGACCATGTTCCTGTGAAGGGCAGACATTTTTTTTCAGGGAGAACTACAATCGGTGTCAATCACGTAACTGCACCAAGCTCAAGTTGCAGTTTACATCCACTGTAGTTTACTCATTTAAAGGACCCATTCCAGGTACACTAAATATCTATTTATATATGCAATAGGGCTACAGACATCCACTCACTAAAGTCCACAGTGTCTACATGCATATATGCATGTATGCATTTCTGAGTATTGGTCTATTTACCAATTGGCTAAAACTGATTCTACCAAGTAGTAGTTCTATGTGTTGTTAGTTTTTAATTTGTTTTGAATGTAAAATATAGCACAGGTCTACTTTATTTCTGTGCAATTTAATTCCAGGCAACTGAAAACAACAATGTGGCAACGTTCTGAGCCTCCACAACAACAAAACAGCATATCCCAAGAACTGATAAAAGAAAAGTAGAGGGAGTTAACATTAACCATACTTGCAGACATCTTTGTAAGTCTGTATTGCAGTGTCCATGTAGTGTGCTGGATAAGGTCTGGGGGCTCCACTCTGCAGAAAGGCTGACACTGCAGCCATTTCCTACAAAAGTGAATATGATGGAGACATGAGGAGACCAAATATTTGAATTTGCAATTAGCATGTATCTGTTTTGCTTTGATATTTAAGCTAAATTAGACTGTTCGATGCACTCTGAGCACAGTTAAAATTAGATAGCATTAGATAGCTGAATAGATGTAAAAAGCAGACCCTGGCAGCTAATAATGCTAAGACATATATAACCACATACATCTAAAAGAGCCATTCTTTTCTGTATCTTTGGTGATCGAAGGTTAATGACATGATGACTGTTGCTGCCACCAACCACACTGTACATTAATAAAGTCAATAACAACAGATTTCTTCACACACTGCTAAGATAAGTACACCATACATACATCTCCGTTTCAAAAAAAATCTAAGTTTTGCAAGCATTACAACAAATTCTTACTACAATGCAGGCATTTGGGTTGAACAATTATGGTAATTAATATGTCCTAATAAGATACGATAAGATACGCTAAGGATAAAATAAGATAATCCTTTATTAGTCCCCCACAGGGGAAATTCACAATAATAATAAGAATGTATAAAAACATGTAAACATGCTTGTGATCTCACCAGCGCCCCTGCAGCATATAACATGGCCTGGTCTGAGAGAAAGTCCTTCTTGGCAGTGTGGTAACAGCTGTAGGCCAGCTCATAGTGCTGAACCAGGAAGCACAAGTCAGCCATCTTCCTAATCTGCAGCTCAGGGGCTTCTGGGGGATATCTATTACCACAGATGACAAATGTCAAACCAGCACTGTACAGTATGGCACTAATGATGATCACATGTATATGTGGACAGTTGAAGACACATGCAGTGTAATGACGGTATATTACATGGGTGCTTACAGAATGCCAAATGTGCTCTTTGGTTCACTGATGCTCTTCTCTGGAACTTTTCCTCCACCAAACCACTTCTTGGTAGCACTGAACAGAGACCGACTCAGACCTTTCCTAGACACCAGCTGTGAACAGAGAGGTCCATGTGTGAAGATGCTGGGAGGATAGTTTCTGCCAGGCAGAATAATACTAGCCTTTTAGAGCCGAGTGTGTGACAGCTAGAACTGCTTTTATAAGTCACTCATTAAAATTATACCATGGAGATTTTTGTCAAGTGGTGACACAACAGCTTCCAAATCTACCCCAAAATGTATTCCCCTATGTCTCTCCTCTATCTTTCTAAAAAAGAAGTAATACCAAGAGAGCTTCATTTAAAAAAGTTCACTATTCAACGGATTCAGTGTTCACTTTAAAGGAATTCTAATTCAGATACTGAAGATGCAGCTGATCCTTTATTGCTGTAATGCAATATACTAGTAGCTACAGGCAAAACAACACATTTTTATAAAGTGATCACACAGTCGAATAAATGCGGCTCCTCTGAACATAGTAATAACAATGCACATGTAAGGATTGAGACTTGGGAGTGGTACCTGGTCATTGAGTTGTCTGATGTTTTTCTCTATGTGTGGCAAGAGGCCTCTGAAGGTAAATTCTTGGACAAACTGCCTGATGTTGTCATGGTCATTTAGGGTCAGACATGCCCCATGGCTGCCTGCTCCCACCGTCAGGGTGTCTGGATCTCGAGAACCTTTTTTCACGTCGGTGTTGACAGCACTGAGGGTGTGCAGGCTGCCAGAGCTGCATGCTGTGTCCAGTTGAAGGGGATGGATTTCCATGCTGCTACAAACACCATCTAGTAGGAATTTCAAATCTCACTCACATTGTAGCATTTAAAAGAAAATACAAAGTCACACAAAGATACATTTTTTGGTGTCATGTGTGAGAGGTGGTCAAGGAGGGGCTTGATAACTGTATAAAAGGAGGGGTTTCGGCTTTGTCAATTTTGCGACCGGTTGCCAACTCTGAACTTTTTGCTGCATCTTTTTTGATCTGCAATAAAGACTTTTGCCTATCACCAGCAGTCTTTTTGAACTTGATTTTTATTAGAAGAACCAAGTTATTCTGCTGCAATATTGAATGTACATTGAGTATCAGAAGACTTCTGCCCAGGTAACAGGTATTACCACTCTTCCTCAAAAGAAACCTAGAAATATGTGATTATTATAAAACTAATAAGTAATGATAAATTAAGACAAAAATAATAAAATAGAAGTCTAAATACAATGCTGTCATGTCTGACTTGGTGCTATAAAGGTAAAGCAAACACATTTTGAACTAGCTGACAAGCTGGATAACTCAAGAACATCCGGGGTGAGCAGAATCATTCATAAAATTGAAATCTCCTCAGAAACTGTTGTTACAGATCCTGGGAAAATTAATGATTGCTTTCTGAAGTTTTATTAAGATCTTTATACTTCGAAGTCCATATCACACACAAAACGCATCTCTAAATGCACTCCTACCCCTCTGTTTCCCCATCCTGCCCAAATGCAAATCAGCTGAGGGAACTTTGGGCCATCTCTTCTGGGTCTGCCGCAAACCAAACAAGTTATGGTCTGATATTTTTAAATGCTTTTCTGATGTTTATAACTACAATATACCCCCAGACCCTCACATTGCAATTTTAGATGCCTCAACACTTTTCCACACTCATTGTTATGCTGATGATACCCATTTGTATTGATCCATAAAGCCTGAAGAAACAAAGCCATTAGTCAGACTACAGGCATGTCTAAAGGATATAAAGGACTGGATGACCTCCAATGTTTTACTGTTATACTCAGACAAAACTGAGGTCACTGTTTTTGGCCCCAAACATCTCAGAACTAGATTATCTGATAACATTCTCTGGATGGCATTACTTTGGCCTCCACTACGACTGTGAGGAACCTCAGAGTTATTTTTGATCAGGGCGTTTATCGCTTGTCTCTCATATTAAACAGGTCTCTTAGACCGCCTTCTTTCACCTCCATAATATTGCTAAGATCAGGAGCATCCTCTCTCAGAGTGATGCTGAAAAACTTGTTCACGGTTTTGTTACTTCTAGACTGGACTACTGCAACTCTCTATTGTCAGGATGTCCACATTACTCCATTACCAGCCTGCAGCTGATCCAGAACACAACAAGAAGAGTTCTGACAGGAAGCAGCCAAAGGGATCTCTCCTGTTCTAGCTTCTCTTCACTGGCTGTGAGTGGACTCAAGAATACACTTCAAAATCCTTCTCCTTACTTAGAAGGCTCTACATGGACTAGCTCCACTATATCTGCAGGATATAGTTCCTAGAATTCATAAAAGTAGAATGGGAGGACAAGCCTTTATCAGGCACTGATAAAGGCTAAACCACCTCCACCTTTAAAACCAGGCTTAGTTATATAAGGTGTATAACTAGTCTAAACTATAGTGTGTAGAGAAGTTAGGTATAGATACAGTCACTTGTTGACATGGCCTCAGCCACAGGTATAACAGGTATCATATGGCCGATAAATTCCTAACTTTTAGCACAGCTATGCTGCTATACACCTACGCTGTACGCAGGGGACATAAATGATCCACTGAGCAGTTCCCTGTCTCCTCAAATCCCCCTCTCACCTCTCCTCTCTCATTAGTCTGGTCCATACTAGTGATTCATGTCATTAACTGAGTTTGTTGTCTTTCTCGTAGTTTTGTGTCTTTCTCTCTCTCTCTCTCCGCAGGTCTCTGCCTCCAGACATGCATGCAGTCCGGCCCTGATGAGTCCAATACTTATTGCCTGCAACAGTCTGTCTATCACTATATATTAACTCACTTTATATATCCACTATAATATAAACACAATAGTTTTAGCTTGACAACAACACATGGAAAACAAATAAAAACAATGACTGAGCGTGTTTGTACAAACTTGATTGGTGATGTATATATACCTAATTAACACAGCTTTCTGTCTCACACCACCAACCCCTCACCTTTGAGTAGTATTCTACAGTAATAGTACCACTCAGCAAAGACTCACATGTAAACAAATAAGAGAACATCTCTCCACAGCAGGATAGGAAGATAAAAGAACCTGATGGATTGACAGACCTTTCTCTTTCGAGTAATTGCTTTCCATGTCAGCTGTAATGGTACTATTCATGACAGGATTATTTGCAGCTGGAGTAACATCCTCGCACATATCCTGCAAAGAGAGATAAACACAAGGTACATTTAATAAAATACAGGACAGAACAATCAGACTAAAGTTGCAACGTTACCCTAATCACATCCACAGTCAAAACATAGCACTAGTTATTTAGTAGATGTCTCCAGCTAAAGCAGGGCTGACTAACCTTTAGTCTTAGTCATAGATGTGCTGGTATAGGCTGACGCTACCAGGGACCACAAATATGATCTACTAAGCCGCTTGCCTTATGACAAAAATAACATGTTTTCCCTTTTGTTTTATATTGCTCCCCTCTTTCTTCCTCTCTTATTCTGTCTATCCTAACCACATACTCTCCTTCTGAACTCCACTGGCTATCAGCAAAAGGGATCATATCTCTCCTGTTCTAGCTTCTCTTCACTGGCTCCCAGTGGGCTCAAGAATAAACTTCAAAATCCTTCTTAAGGAACAAGGTTCTACGTGGACTAGCTCCATTATATCGGCATGGTAGTACCATATGTTCCTAATAGAACACACAGATCTCAGAGTGCAGGTTTACTTGTAGTACCTAAAATTCATAAAAGTAGAACGGGAGGACGAGCCTTTAGCTATCAGGCACCGCTACCATGGAACCATTTACCAATCTGGGTAATGGAGGGAATGACATTGGTACATGACATGATGACATGATCATCCAGCTCTTCTCCCTACTGAAAGGGGAGGAGTTATACAGTCTAATTGCCCCTGGCAGAAAGGACCTCCTGTGGCGTTCTGTACTGCTCCTCGGTAGTCTCAATCTACCGCTGAATGTGCCCCTGTAGAACAGTGTGTCATGCAGAGGGTGAGACGTGTTGATAAGAATGAGGAGTTTCCTCAGTATTCTTCTCTCTGTCACCTTCACCACAGACAATTCAATTCACTTCAGTTTTATTTATATAGTGCATTTTACAATCAGAAATTGTCTCAAAGCGCTTCACAGAAACTCAGAGCGTGAGACCCAGAGGCTGAACCCCCTTAGGAGCACTGTGGCAAGGAAAAACTCCCTTTCAGAGGAAGAAACCTTGAGCAGGACCCGTCTCTTAAGTAGGAACCAGTCCTGCTGCCAGTCGGCCAGGTAGAGGAGGAGAAGGAGAGGGAGAGAGGACAGAGACGATGAAGGAGAGAGAGAGAGAGAGAGAGAAGAGCAAACATGATACAGTACAGAGCCAACATGACAAGCAAGATGAAACGGTGATTATATTATAATGGATGTCTATATATATCGTCAGTCCATAAGTAGTAATAGTAATTTGATAGTAATCAAAACAAAGATGAGTAGCAGGGGTTAATGAAGTCAATGAGCACAGGAGAGTTCAGGGGCCGGACTGCAGGTCAGTATGCAGGTCTTGAGACCTGCAAAGAGAGAGAGAGAGAGAGAGAGAGCGAGAGCAAGGCACAAAACTACGAGACACTAGCTCAACTTCCAGGACCGAGCCAGCCTTCCTAATGATGTGGTGTATTAGCTTGTTGGTCTCAGTGATGGTCTCAGTAGGGATTGTTTCTAGTGCTGCATTCACATCCTCTAGTAGATTTTCAGAGAGTACTTCACTTGTTCTTGGTTACCAGCTGCAGAGGTTCAAGGTGTCCATCTTGTCCATGATCTTCTCTCTCAGGTCAGCTGCTCTTGTGTTGAGCAGGTGGGGGCTTACTATTGGGGCTTGGTACCCAATCTCGAGTGAGGATGATGTTGCTTCCCCCCTGATCTTGTGTCCTGGCTCCCCCTTGCCATAGCATTTGTGTTGTATTTCATCAATCTCTAGTTGTGATAGCAGTTGTCGTTTGCTGATGTTGGAACACTGAGCCACTAGATGTTTTGGCTGTAGTGTAGATGGTGGGTTTCGAAGTTTCCATAGGTCCCACATCCGCTTCATGTAACCACTAATGCTGTGGTTACTCGTGTAGTAGCATTTCAACAGTTCTCTGTTGTCATCTCTCATCAAGAGTGTGTTGTTCTTGTTCCAGTAGCCCATTTCTCATTAGGTTGCCCTGGCCCCTAACACCTGACACGGACCTTGTTGATCCTGGCGACGTCCAAGCTGGTATGACTCCAGTATCACTCGACTGAAGTCGGCAATTGCCAGACTTCTGACGGACTGCTCTCATCATCTCGGCTGTTTTTAACCACGTCTCAATCGACAAAACGCTCCCTAAATTCACCCAGTATGTGACCTGTAAGACCAGAGAGGAGAGGACCCTGGACTTGCTGTATGTAAACGTGAAGGATGCATACAGCTGCACCCCCCTCACCCCTCTGGGAAGATCGGATACACCTCACCCCCTGTTATGAGCCCTTGGTTAAGAGGCTGCCTATGACCACAAGGACAGTGAGGAGATGGTCAGAAGACAGCTGTCTGGCACTGCAGGGCTGTTTTGAGACAACAGACTGGGAGGTACTCTGTGAGGACATTGATGGGCTTACAGGGTGCATCACTGACCAGCTAGCAGAGGGGTCGATGGTAGCGTGGAAAGGGCCAATGAATTAAACCTGTTCTTTAACAGATTTGACACTGCAGTCCTGGTCCCCGCTGAATTTCCTGTTTTGAAACCTGCACTGCTCCCTCCCCTCCCCCATCTTGATGCCTCCATCACCTGCAATGGCCCCCCAACTCCAAACACCTCCTCTAACGGTCCTCTTCTGTCTGTGCACTCCCCTCCTCCGCACTCTCAAGCTGGATCCATACTCCACAAGAACAGAGAACTCCCTTCCCCCTGCCGATGTTACGCCCACAAAATGACGTCATTTTTTCTCTCGGACCGCCCATTGTGCAGCGCTCTCAGACACATGGCCCGGGCAGAACTTTTTCTCTCAAGGCTGTGCGTCAACCATGCTGTGATTGGTCGGAATTTATTGTGGGTGTGATGAATGTGGAGAAGCGCAAGAGCTTCTTCAGGTGCAGAACACACAGACAGAAGGAGGAAGTACAACGACGATGGACAGTTTAGATGAGCAGCTGGCAAACAGCTCCTGGGAGGAGAAACACGGCGCACAGAGGAGAGTGTCTGTCCAAAAGGTGGCGCTAAAATTTAATCCCAGTATTGATTGATTGCAGACAGTCATCCACACGTTCACCAGACCAGACCAGAGGTCTGCTACAGTCAGCTACACTGATCTTCTGTCTATTGTCAGCTGTACGCCCTCTTCCCTGAACATTATCAGCTCGTTAGGCCAGGTAACCACGACTGTGCTCACAATTTGCAACACAATTGCATCGTCAACCTTTTGTGTGTGACGTGCGCTGCATAGGAGGGCCGTATGAGGAGTTCTGCAAACACACGTCTGGCGGAGTATGGTACCTCCGTGCCGAAACAAACTTTTTTTTTTACTCTTACCACCCGTGGAGCGAGTTCTCTGTTCTCGTGGAGTATGGAACAGCCTTCAGTCTCCACTCTTCACACCTCTCCAGGTAAGAAGACAGCTGAGCAAACTCCCCACCAGCAAGGCTGCTGGACCTGATGGTGTTAGCCCTCGGGTCCTCAAAGACTGTGCTGACCAGCTCTGTGGAGTGCTTCACCGGGTCTTCACCATGAGCCTGAGTCTCCAGAGGGTCCTTGTGCTGTGGAAGACGTCCTGCATAGTGCCGGTGCCAAAGACGCTGCGGCCCAGTGGTTCTTCGGACTACAGACCAGTGGCACTGACATCACACATCATAAAGACCCTAGAGAGACTCATTCTGGAAGAGCTCTGGCCTACTCTTAGGCCTCACCTGAACCCTCTCCAGTTCGCCTACCAGCCCCAGCTGGGAGTTGAGGATGCCATCATCTACCTGCTGAACCGTCTACACCCACCTGGACAAGCCAGCAAGCACTGTGAGGGTCATATTTTTGACTTCTCCAGTGCCTTCAACACTATCAATGGACAGCTTTGTCACATGGTGCGAGCAGAACCATCTGCTGCTCAATGTGGCAAAGACAAGGGAGCTGGTTGTGGACCTGAGGAGGACCATGACACACGTGACTCCAGTTTCCATCGGTGGGCAGAGTGTGGACATTGTGGAGCCAGAGCGCCTCTATTTTCTGAGGAGGCTCCTTTCCTTTAACATATGTCGGACTATGCTGAGGATGTTTTATGAGTCTGTGGTTGCCAGTGCCATTTTGTTTGCTGTCATGTGCTGGGGCAGCAGACTGAAAACAGCGGACACAAACGGACACAAAAAACTGATCAGAAGGGCCGGTGATGTTGTGGGGGTGGAGCTGGACTCCCTGACAGCAGTGTCAGACAGAAGGATGCTGTCTAAGCTGCAGGGGATCCTGGAGAACTGCTTCCATCCTCTCTACAACGTGCTGCTGAGGTGCAGGAGTACTTTCAGTGCTAGACTGATCCCTCCTAAATGCACCACTGAGCACCACAGGAGCTCATTCCTTCCTGTGGCCATCAAACTGTACAACTCCTCCCTCTGACATCAGACAATCTAACACACTGTCTTGTAATTATATCCATATTGGAATTATTGTCGACAAGATTTTACAGCACACAGTATTAGTTGTATTATACATGATCAGTCTTCACTTGCCTGGATTTTACTTGTTTATTAATGTTTAGAATGTTTAGGTTTTATTTTTATTTTACTCTTACTACTTTACCTTATTTATATTTCTAACCTGTTTTTTGAGTATACATGCAGCACCTGGAATGCAAGCAATTTCCCCCTGGGATCAATAAAGTAATTCTGAGTCTGATATTTTGTAATGAGGTAGGGGGTAGTACTAATAGCGTTAAGGACCTTGCCTAAGGGCACACACTGGTGATGCCCCAGTCAGAATTGAACCGGGACCTGCTCTAGGTTTCCTGCCATTTAAGGGGAGTTTTCCCTTGCCATTGTTTTTGTCTTATCTCAAGCACCTACAGACCATTCTGATGAACTTGAACTTAAACTGGAGTTGGACTGAAGGCTGCCTTTCTGGCTAATCACTAGTTCTACTCATTCTTTAATTGTGTTTAAGAGGAGTGTGGATTTACTGGCTGAAGCGTTGTCATCATTCAGATGAGTAGACCATGGTCAGACATTGATCATCAAAGAATACAATTCTTACCTGATTCCACAGATTGATCTTATGCAGGTACTGACTCCATGGGTCTGGAATCTGTTCATCCTGTTCGGATGAAATGCTATGCGAGTTCATTTTCAATAAATAGCAACCCTGAGGCCCATATCTCTGTTTCATATCCTCATAAACCATGTCTGCCCTGTAAGATGGAGGAGCACTGATTAACACAGAACATGTTACCCTTAACAGAACTTAACACAACAATATATTCAATAGTTCAACACTGTCTTCAATAAAACTTACTACTATGGCTTTAGTTTATGTCACAAGAATGTACATGTATGTCAAAATAATGGAAATGAATAACTTTGATAGGACTTTACAACAGATTTTTGCCCAGTACCTCTGTTCGTCCCCTTCACTCATGTCATGTAGTAAAACGTTGTATTTGAGTGTGTTAGGGGTGAACCACTTTGGGTTAGTGTATTCTCCACTGTGCTGAATCCTGTGCTGCTCCTGAGAAAGCTTGAGGAACTGCTCCACTGGGACCGCCTCAGTGGAGGACACCACTAACAGGCCTGTCAATCAGCATGTTAAGGACACAACTATACACTATGTGCATAACAATGATATGACTGATAAAGTAATTTCCCCATTTTGGGACAAATAAATGTTTTCTTAGCTCTCCTCCTATAGATGTATGAGAGCAAAGTATTACTATGTCAAATAAGAACATGAACAAGCAAACAACAAAAATTTTGTCTCCAAAACCCTTCTGGCTTTCCCCCACTTTTGAGAATATGTCTTTCAGGGTTGGCAAGAACTTCAATTTAACCAGACTACTGTTTAACCACCACATTATAGCATGTTGACTTGAAAAATGCTTTCTGTCAGAAGGATACAGGCAAGGTAGTGATTGAGGAACTCATGATCAGAGGCTGGCATGGAGCGCAAGAAGTTTTCCCTGTAGGCCTCAAACCAGGGTGTGGTTGCTAGAAATACAAAAAAAAACATTATTCAGCAAGCAACAATAAGCACTTTTACAGTATATATTTTTTTTGTTGACTACATTAGTATTGCAGTGTGAAAATCTCTTTAAAAACAGGCTCATTGCAGGATGCAGTTTATAAAATAAAATAAAATAAAATAAAATAGAAGTATAGCCATTTTTCACAGAAAATAGAAATACAAAAATAGAGATAAATTATAAATACAAAAAACAAAAGTGTGCAATTTGAAAAGCTAAACTTTATGTAAGATCTGTCAGTTACAGCAGTTATCTATGACACAGAGATGAGGTATTATACAGTCTTATGGCATGAGGCACGAAAGATAGAGGATAGATAACGGTTTGTTCTCCTTTTCCTCCTCTCCACCACTGCTTTCTCATCCAAGCAACTTTACGTTACAGTGTACTTCTAAGTTGATGGGAGTTTTCAGTTCCACAAAAGCTGATCCAAGTTGTTAAAAAACTCTGAATATGTTAAACTGGACTAAAGGCATGCATTGTGTCAATGCAGCCATTTTTCAGCCAATGATAATATTTTTTGCTATCAGCCACTAGGCTTGTGCAAAATCGTATTGTGTGCAATTAATCATCAGAAAAACTGTCACCGATTAATATTTGCCACTTATCGATTACGGCGTTTTGTGCCTCGTCATTATGACGCATTTTTGTGTGCGACGTACTCTCACCATCACCCACAAGCGCGCACATGTGAGCCCACAATAACAATAATGGTGAAAGGCATACTGTGCAGGTATCCGACCATGATTGTTTCAGCCACAGCAGTGGTTTTTATACTTTTCCTCTGAATAAAAATTGGTTCAGGTGATCACCTAATCAATGTCTAATTAAGTCCAATGAGGTGTGCTTGTGTTGGAATGACACAGACACTGAGATGCTGATTTCAGAAAAATCTGCAGTGGTCTCTTAATTTTCTTCCAGAGCTATATGTGCAAAAGTACATGAAGCCCAAGATCAGCAGTTTATTTGAAAGCCAAATTAGAATCCATCTTTTTAGAACTATTTTTAATCAATGGAAATTTCCTTTAACAGCAGTGATCTACCAAAGTCTGATATTTACATGTTTGTGGAAGTGTATAATGGCATAAGTGCTCATCAGACACACCCATTTACACAGAGTACACCACACCAAAGAGTTTTGACTCTACAAATGCACAGACAAATTATGAACAACTGGGGGAAAGTCAATTCCATTGCTAGGTGTGTTAGACCAGGTGTGGTCACTCCAAAGATCACTCCAAAAACAAGTCATGTGACAGGCCACAAGGTTATAAAATAACCCAGGGTAACCTCTAAGCAGCTAAATGTCTCTCTCATATTAGCTGATGTTAATGTTCATGAACCCATCATCAGCAGAACACTGAAAATCCATGGTGTGCATGGTGGAGCTGCAAAGAGAAAGTTACTGCTTCCACAAATAACACTGCTGCCTGTCTGCAGTTTTATAAAGATCATGTGGACAAACGAGAGGGCTGCTGGGAAAGTATGTTGTGGATAGTTGGGACCACAAAACACAGCTGGCTTATGAAGGCTAGTGTTAGGAGAAAAAAAGTGACACTGCATTCCAGTATATGCACCTGAACCTGTAAGACTAGTAGTATCGTGGTTTGGGCCAGCATTACTGCATTGATGGAACAGTAAATTCTGAACTATACCAGTGAATTTCACAAGAAAATGTTGGACATCTCGCTGTGAGCTCTAGATTAATTGGGACAAGCAATATCGGACTCAGCAGATTGATATGCCGATATGCTACAGTCACTGCGTCTGACTACAGCAAACAGCACATCATGCGCCCCAGGTGACTATGCTCATTCTATCCTGAAAAGAAAAGGAACATTGCATATGAGCGAGGGGATCTTGTCTGGGTGATCTAGTCCATCAAGATTTCACTCAACATACCACCTCAGTGACTGCTACAGGAATTTTTTTTAAATATTGATGTTAGTACATAATGCCATCTGAGATGCCCCTACATTCAAAAATGAGACTGTCAACATATTAACTGCTGTTCAAAATTCTTTTATAGTTAAGTTTTAGTCCTTACCAGTGAAGTTGAGTTCATAGTCGCCTGCTGTCATCACGTTTGTTACAGCACCCTCTTGTGGCTGGCAGGATAACACCACTTCATTGAGTAGTCGGCGCTGGGCAGGGCTAACAGTTGCGCCTGTTGGGCTTGGGCTTGTTGTCACATTGTTCACACAGATACGCAGATTTTTCACAACCTGTACTTGACTGTTGGGATCCCGGATGTGACCTGAATGAAAGAGGACATGAAGAACAGCTCTAGTTAATAAAAAGTACATTTGCTTAGGAAGAAGATCCAGCTAATCTGCAGTCACTAAATACAGAGAACAGGAACAATGTTTTTGTAAACATATCAGGTTTATAAACAAAAAAACCAAAAAACAAAAAACAAAAAAAAACACAATAGAAACAACAATGCTATGTTTTCTAAATATTTTCACATGACATACACATATCCAATTCTAGAACCTTGTGCTTTCACATGGTTCAAGGTTGGTAAGTTTTTATCTCATTGTTTTGTTACTTGATACAGTGTAGTATTCACTTGTTTTGCAGAGATCAGATATATTTTTGTTTATAATGGAATGTTTTAGTTTTCAAGCATTAAATTTGAACTCTATATGGTCTCGTGCACCCTTATCTGACCGTAAGCTGATTACTCTAAGATTAAGTGGATCCAATGAAAAATCAAGCATTAGAGGTCATTGGAAATTAAACAACACTATCTAAGATGATAAAATAAATTTAAAGAAGAGGTCAATATAAAAGATATATTTAATGGAAAGGAAATGTATTCAATTCAAAAATGGGAATTCTTTAAATTTACACTCAACAAAAATATAAACGCAACACTTTTGTTTTTGCTCCCATGTTTCATGAGATGGACTTGAAGATCTAAACTTCATTCCAGATACACAATATTACCATTCCTCTCAAACATTGTTCACAAATCTGTCTAAATGTGTGATAGTGAGCACTTCTGCTTTGCTGAGATAATCCATCCCACCTCACAGGTGTGCCACATCAAGATGCTGATCTGACATCATGATTAGTGCACAGGTGTACCTCAAACTGCCCACAATAAAAGGCCACCCTGAAATGTGCATTTTGTTTCTGCTTTATTGGCGGTCTGGGGACTCAGAACCAGTCAGTATCTGGTGTGACCACCATTTGCCTCATGCAGTGCAACACATCTTCTTCGCATAGAGTTTATCAGATTGTCTATTGTGGCCTGTGGAATGTTGGTCCACTCCTCTTCAATGGCTGTGCGAAGTTGCTGGATATTAGTGGGAACTGGTGCACGCTGTCGTATACGCCGGTCAAGCACATCCCAAACATGTTCAATGGGTGACATGTCCAGTGAGTATGCTGGCCATGCAAGAACTGGGACATTTTCAGCTTCCAAGAATTGTGTACAGATCCTTGCAACATGGGGCCGTGCATTATCTTGCTGAAACATGAGGTGATGTTCATGGATGTATGGCACAACAATGGGCCTCAGGATCTCATCACGGTATCTCTGTGCATTCAAAATGCCATCAATAAAATGCACCTGTGTTCTTCGTCCAACAGATGCCTGCCCATACCATGACCTCACCACCACCATGGGCCACTCGATCCACAACATTGACATCAGCAAAGCGCTCACCCACACGACGCCACACAAGCTGTCTGCCATCTGCCCTGAACAATGTAAACCGAGATTCATCCGTGAAGAGAACACCTCTCCAACGTGCTAGACGCCATCGAATGTGAGCATTTGCCCACTCAAGTCTGTTACGGCGACGATCTGGAGTCAGGTTAAGACCCCGATGAGGACGACGAGCATGCAGTTGAGCTTCCCTGAGACAGTTTCTGACAGTTTGTGCAGAAATTGTTTGGTTATGCAAACCAATTGTTTCAGCAGCTGTCTGAGTGGCTGGTCTCAGACGATCTCGGAGGTGAACCTGCTGGATGTGGAGGTCCTGGGCTGGTGTGGTTACTCGTGGTCTGCGGTTGTGAGGCCAGTTGGATGTACTGCCATATTCTCTGAAACGCCTTTGGAGACGGCTTATGGTGGAGAAATGAACATTCAATGCACGAGCAACAGATCTGGTTGACATTCCTGCTGTCAGCATGCCAATTGCACGCTCCCTCAATGCTTGTGGCATCTGTGGCATTTTGCTGTGAGACAAAACTGCACATTTCAGGGTGGCCTTTTATTGTGGGCAGTTTAAGGTACACCTGTGCACTAATCATGATGTCAGATCAGCATCTTGATGTGGCACACCTGTGAGGTGGGATGGATTATCTCAGCAAAGCAGAAGTGCTCACTATCACACATTTAGACAGATTTGTGAACAATGTTTGAGAGGAATGGTAATATTGTGTATCTGGAATGAAGTTTAGATCTTCAAGTCCATCTCATGAAACATGGGAGCAAAAACAAAAGTGTTGCGTTTATATTTTTGTTGAGTGTAAAATGAGGGAATCTATAATTAAACAAAAAACTAATAAAATGAATTCTCTAATAAATCACCTGCAGCTACTAAGTTCCATACATAACAACTGAAGAAGAATTAACAACACTAAATAGTCTCAGTAAAGAACTTGATAAAAGGTGCTTTCAACAGATCTAGAGACAAATGGTTAGAGGAAGGAGAGAAAATTCAAGATTTTTGCATTAGAGAAAAAAAAATAGAAAGAGATATACTATTACATCTCTTATGTTCAGAAATTACTAATGCTATACATTCTCTGAAATCGAGAAAAATCACCTGCAAACACGCTGGATGAAGCCAGATTGAGTGCAGACACAAGTGTATGCTAGCCAGATTTAAAAATAGGTCTGAACGCATCCAGTTTAAAGGCTATCTGGACTCAATCCTACTCTAGCTGGAATGACTTTCTCCAGTGTGAACGGGGCCATAGACTCTCATGTTAAAATGGCCGACTTTACAGCAGAAATGAACATGTTTACAGCCTGGTCTCAAATGATAGGTTCCTTAGTGTCAACTGTACAGGGGTGAATTATTTTTCACTCACTCCTTTAATTATTTTCTTACTTAAAATTACGCATAATTATGGGTGTTGCCGCTTGAGCGACAGACGGTTACTGTATCACAGCTCGAGTTTCCTGCTTCCCTAAACTCCGCTCGTGCTCCCCATCTTTGTCCATATTTGGAGTTTTGACAGACGTGACGCTGCCAACATGGCGGCGGTCAGAACGTCCCGGGTCTCCCACGAGCTTCAAAACGGCTCTTCATAAACAAACGGGTGACGTCACGGAAGCTCTGTCCATAGTTTTTACTGTCAATGGTGAAATCAGCCTGTCCAGTTAGGATCAACACTGATTGTGAATCAGTTTCAGCTGCTGTTGTGCAAATGGAACAGACAACAGGTGGAAATGAGAGGCAGTTATCAAGACAGCCCTATAAAGGAGAGGTTCTGCATGTGCTGACCACAGACCATTTCTCTGCTCTCATCCTTTCTGCCTGATGTTTGATCACTTTTGCATTTTGTCTCACCCCTAGAGGTAGCATGAGGTGGTGTCTACAATCCACACAAGCTGCTCAGGTAGTGCAGCTCATCCAGGATGGAACATCAATGAGAGCTGTGGCAAGAAGGTTTGCTGTGTCTGTCAGCACAGTGTCCAGAGCATGGAGGAGATACCAGGAGACAGGCCAGTACACCAGGAGACGTGGAGGGGGCCGTAGGAGGGCAACAACCCAGCAGCAGGACCGCTACCTCCTCAGGTAGGAGGAACAGGAGGAGCACTGCCAGAGCCCTGCAACATGACCTCCAGCAGGCCACGAATATGCATGTTTCTGCTCAGACTCCATGAGGGTGGTATGAGGGCCCGACGTCCACAAGTGGGGCTTGTGCTTAGGGCCCAACACCTTGCAGGGCGATTGGCATTTGCCAGAGAACACCAAGATTGGCAGATTCACCATTGGCACCCTGTGCTCTTCACGGCTGAGAGAAGGTTCACACTGAGCACATGTGACAGACGTGCCAGAGTCTGGAGACGCCGTGGAGAACGTTCTGCTGCCTGCATCATCCTCCACTATGACCGGTTTGGTGGTGGGTCAGTAATGGTGTGGGGAGACATTTCGTTGGAGGGCCGCACAGCCGTCCATGTGCTAGCCAGAGGTACCCTGACTGCCATTAGGTACCGGGATGAGATCCTCAGACCCACTGTGAGACCATATGCTGGTGCAGTGGGCCCTTGGTTCCTTCTGATGCATGACGCTAGGCCTCATGAGGCTGAAGTGTGTCAGCAGTTCCTACATGTTGAAGGCATTGAAGCTATGGACTGGCCTGCCCGTTCTCCAGACCTGAATCTATTCCAGCACATCTGGGACATCATGTCTCGTTCCATCCACCACAGACTGTCCAGGAGTTGACTGATGCTTTAATCCAGGTCTGGGAGGAGATCCCTCAGGAGAGCATCTGCCGCCTCATCAGGAGCATGCCCAGGCATTGGAGGGAGGTCATACAGGCACATGGAGGCCACACACACCACTGAGCCTCATTTTGACTTGTCTTGAGGCTCAGAATCAAAAAGTTGGATCAGCCTGTAATGTGATTTTCCACTTTCATTTTTAGTATGGTTCCAAATCCAGACCTCCATGGGTTAATAATTTTGATTTACATTGATCATTTTTATGGTATTTTGTCCTCAACGTATTCCACTATGTAATGAATGAAGATTTTCAACTGGAATATTTGATTTAATGAGATCTAGGAGGTGTGATTTTAGTGTTCCCTTTATTTTTTGAGCAGTTTCTAAATTACCAATGAAAAAACATTTTATCAACAAGCCTTGCACTCTTGGAAATTATGTCATGTTCACAAGGAAATACTTCGGAACAATGGCCATATTACTATTAATAACCAAAATATATATAAAGAGAGTTGGATTGAGAAGGACACCATTTTGTGATGGCTTTGTTTGACGAAAGTTGAAGTCTTTATAGTTATAAAGAAAAAGTTTATTTCTATTGTAAAGGCTATCCCCATCCCCAATGGTATGATTGAATTAATAAAATGTCACTTAAATTATCAAAATCATAAGGTACAGAAACTTTCTCTAAAGATTGAAGGGATTGACATAATAAATAGAAAATGTACGAATAAACATCTAAGAACAGGACATAGTAAGGTTTCACCCAAAGGAAAGTCTTTATGGAATTCGCAGTTAGTTGGCATAAACTGGCGAAAGGCATGGTCATGTCCCTTCTGAATTTGTATTTCTAATAAAATTAGAGAAGTTCACATTAAAATTTTACATACCCTTGTAACAAGTCCATTTCCAAATTTGCTAATGTAGATGACACTTGCACCTACACAGTAATACATTTGTTTTGTGTTTGTCCACTCTCACTCTCGTTTTGTTTTTTTGAGAGACATGGAAAAAGAACTGTCTGTGAGAGACCTCACAGTCCAACACAATGAAACCTATAGATATTATTTCAAAATGTCAATATAAAGACAAGCCAATATGCTTTATAATAAATTGTATGCTTTTTAAGGTTTCCAGGTCCCTCCCTAACTTTAATATTTTTACAGTTGAATTGAATTGTTATATGAATACTTTAGAGCTAATGTCAAAACAACTCTACTGCACTTTAAAGACTCTTTTTCAGTGATCCCAGAATAAGACATGCCTTATACTTTGTCTTATTTTCCTTTGTATTTTAATTTCCATTTATGATGATGATTGTTTTGTAATGAAAATGTTGCCTGCATCTTGTTTGATGTTCAATAAAGATTTGTTTAAAAAGGTCTACTGAGAATAAAGAAGAAATATCTAGAATAAAACGAAAAAACGAGAAAATATTGTTACCTGCTCCGTTAGTGAAAAAAGAATACGGTGTTTACTTGTGCAAAATATAGTCAAACCTCTGAGCATATTGAGCCACAATTACTGCTGCAGCTCTCTGACACCAACAGCGGAATAAAGGGCACAAACAAGTTTATCCGTCAGGTGCTAAACGCCTTCAGAGTGGACCCCTCCGGTCCTTACAGGCCTAGGAGCGGTTACAACGAAGTCTGCTGGCCGCGTAGGAACACAGCTACTCACGCCAGCGGTAGCAGTTAGACAGCAGGTTAAAGACGCTAGCTTTGTTACTGAAGCTCAATTTGTCACAGTTAAGAGAGGGACTGTCGAGTTCAATCCTTCCTCATACCTTCAGACGTTAGTCTGCAGAAAGGCCTCAGCAGTTCGGCGAAATTCAGGTTGTTCTTGCGAGTCACTCTTTCCGCTTCTTCAGTACATAAAACGGCCACCATAGGGACGAACGAGTCCTGAACGAACTCCTGCACTGACTGAACACACTGCGCCATATTGGAGCTAAGTCCACAGTCTGGAATGAGTACACTGTTCTAACAACAACGGGTTTACAATCTCATTGCTAGGGCCGATGCTGCTGTATTTAGCAGAGAACAGCCATGTTGAATTTGCCAACCCTCTTCCTATGCAGAAGCGACACAGTCAGGTGACCGAGGGAAGGACCGGAACAACAAACGTCACATGCCACTTCCGTTTGGTTCCTTCTGCTGAACCCCTATGGCTGAACCACTATCAGAGGAAATACTTTTAAATGAAACTATTTCAAATGAAACTAAATAAATTAAATGGATTATAGAACTCTTAAAGAACCCCTTATAGCACTTCGAATGCTTTCCCTTTATATTAATGTAATTTTGTAGGCTAACTTAATGTAGGCTAACTTTCATGCACAGGGTCTTTTAGTTTGAAAAGGATAGTAAATCAGTTACTTTAGATTTTTTTAAGCTATTCCCACTGGTGTTTTTCTGTCTGTCTTAAAGGCTAAACAAAACTATCAACCATGCAAAACATATTTTTACAATCCAGGGAAAAGAGCCTACCATATTCATAAATCAAAATGGCTTTGCCCAAAACCCCGCTTTGATCAATTCACTGTTGAAATGGATAATATGGATCCATACTGAGCAATGTAGAAAACCAGAAGGCAATGAGGACTTTTAACATCTGAAAATGTAAAAATGGCATGTAGGTTACTTTGCCTTTGAAATACCATATTTTTGTATGTACACATTTTTTGTGACAAAAAACAACAACAAATTCTGCAGTAAACAGTTTTTGCTGAGGAATACATATTTCAACTGTTGCTCAGTGCAAGCACTTAGGTAAATTTCTGAGGAACAGAGAACTGTGTAGTTTTATCAGTCCTACTGTTAAAAGGGTTGTTATTGTCAAGGAGTGGCGTGCTGTACTGGTCTGAATGTTTTTTTTGTGGATATTCAATATGACTGTGTTACAGGTAATAATGAAAGTGTTTGCGCACTTTCATAATAAAATATATAAAATATATATAATGCAGAAAATAATGCAGAAAATAAACAAATAAACTTATTAAAGAGATTCAAGTTTCAAGAAGTTTATTGTCAAATGCACTTCACAGTTACACCGAGCAATGAAATTCTTACTCTGCGAGTTCCCTTCACATGACTTTATACAAAACTAAACTAAGATAAAAAACAGTAGACTTATTTTAGGCATAAGAATAAATAAAAATACGAATAAGCAATAAGATAAGCAAAGAATAAGCAAATTATTGTTTATGCATTATTGTCAGAGGTGTTTAGAATGTGCACATATGTTTACAGATTGTACAGCAAAAACAAATATGTGCATTTTTTGCATTGATGTTACCTGATAAATGTTCGGT
The DNA here is from genome assembly GCF_900634625.1 of Parambassis ranga. NCBI lineage: Eukaryota > Metazoa > Chordata > Actinopteri > Ambassidae > Parambassis > Parambassis ranga. The sequence goes on along the minus strand of NC_041025.1, from coordinate 204,555 downwards.
CAGTGTTCAGCAGCCTGATGGCCTGCGGATAGAAAGTGTTTTTTAGTCTGGTTGTCCTTGCTTTCACACTCCTGAAGCATCTGCCTGACGGCAGGAGTGTGAACAGTGTGTGCTGTTGGTGAGTGCGGTCCTTGATGATGTTGTGGGCCCTCTTTGTGGAAAGCTGCTCCACAGATGAATTTTAATGACACGCAGGAGAGCCTTCCTGTCCTGAACGGTGCAGTTCCTGTACCAGACTGTGATGGAGTTTGTCAGGACGCTCTCCACTGTACATCTGTAGAAGTTGCTGAGGAGTTTGGAGGATAATCCAAATCTCCTCAGCTTCCTGAGAAAGAAGAGTCTCTGTTGAGCCTTCTTGATGATCTGCCATGTGTTGTGAGCCCAGGTGAGATCCTCACTGATGTGGGTGCCGAGGAGTTTGAAGGTTTTCACCCTCTCTACCTGGGCCTTGTTGATGAAGAGTGGGGCGTGCTGGTCTCTCCTCTTCCTTGGGTCAATAATCATCTCCTTAGTCTTCTCAGCGTTTAAGGAGAGATTATTTTCCTGGCACCAGCTGAGCCACCTCTTGCCTGTAGGCTGCCTCATCTCCTCCAGTGATCGGCCCGATGACGGTTGTGTCGTCAGCAACCTTGATGATGGATGTGCTACTCTGGGAGGGGACGCAGTCGTAGGTGAAGAGGGTGTACAGCAGTGGGCTGAGCACGCAGCCTTGGGGGGGTTCCTATGCTCACAGTAAATAATTAAAGCAAATAATTAAAAGGCAATGTTCAGAGGTCAATGACCTCACACTTGATAAGTTTGTCGAGTGATGTGAAGAATCTCATCTAGAATATATCAATAACCAAGGATATGTTCTTTGATTTTAGCTGACATCCTTCCACACGAGATTACAACCATCAAAGGTTGAAATGTGAAAAATGTACAATCATATAAATACCCTGGGACCATTATCAATTCTAAATTCAATTTTATATAGTCAGATGAAGCTGTCCTTTTTTACATTGACAATACCATCATCATTGTCTTTGGTATCACAGTTTAGCAATAATGTTACAGAGAGAAAACAGACAAAACCTAATAGTTAACAGTCCAGAAGGCTGAGTGTAGAATCCCTGTGAACTGGGCAGTTTCAGTGGATAGCCAGCTACATTTCCATGGATGACTCCCATCCTGTCTTGTGACCTATAAAATCTTCTATCTGGTAAAACACAACAAGTCCCAAGGTACACACAAGGTGCTACAAGAACAAGTGAAATTATTTTTTATTGGGAATGCAGATATTTTAATGCATTTTCAGCAGCACTGTAAAAAAATCTTACATAGAGTAAAATACAGCCAATTCAATTAGTGCATATCCTGATATCTGGGTAATAAAGCAATAAACCAGAGAGACTGGCAAAACATAATCCATGACTTAGTATAAGAAAACACCATGACTGTACAGACACACTGCTTAATTTCTTCCAGCTATACAGGCAGCCAGGGGCACACTATTTGATGTTACGTAAAATGCGCCGTGCATGACTGGTTTTCATGGCAGCCAGAGCAGCTTCTAATGTAGAAATGAGGGAAAGAAGGGTCCTGAGATCTGTCTGGAGAACACTGCTGTAGTCACCGTGGCTCTCACCACCACTTGTCAAGAGCAGACACACTGTCAGCATGGGAATGACCTGCTGATGGACAGAACGACTTGCCAACTGAAAGGAAGCAGGGAGGAAAGCACAAGAAAGGACAAATAACTCGGTAAACTTGGTAAAATTGCCCTATAGAGCTGCACACACGTATGAACACAGGTTATAAAAATACAATATATTGTTACCGGTACATTCAACCTGCAGGTGTCAATGACCAGGTTCTGGTGTGGACTTGGTGAAAAAGCTCTCAACTTAACCATAGCATCAACAACATTCTGTAAAAAAAATGCTACATTCTTCAACATAACTCAAGAGTCACATAACAAAAACTCTGTATTTGTATGCTTTCTACAATTGAAAAACATGTTTGTAGAGGCAGCAAAAATAAAAATAGTTATCTACATCTACAGCATGTGGAGCAATTGGTAACACCTGAAGGCACTTGGAAAATGTATCTACATTTTGTACACACTGATTCTATAATATCTATGAATATTTGTATATATTATTAACAATACTATATATTAGTAGCAAAAAACAACCATGAATGGCTTGGGGTCTCCAAGATTAAATAGAAGTATCTGGCATATATATATAGTGTATACACACCTGTACATCCAGTCTCCACTCCAGGTTGTGGTAAGCAGGCAGGTTAGAGTGCAGCTGACTCAGGATGCTGCGGATCTGACTGTGGTGCTGCATGTAGAGCTGTAACAACATAGAGCAGAAAACCGTCTAACACACTGACTTACACAAAGTGCACTAATAATGTATGTCACCTGTAAGAGGATCTGGTTCACTTCTTCACCAAAACCCAATACCAACACCGAGTTTATGAAATCCACCTCAGAAACCTACACACAAGAAAACACACAACACAAACTGAAATATCTGACTTCACCAGTTTGAGTCATTTATTTGTCATAGATGGCAAAAAGGCAGGTGCAATTATGGCATTCTGGTAAATGTTGAGGTACACTGGTCTGATGTTAGATTAGTCCTAATTACTTCAGCTATGTCGGTTACTAACCATGTGTTTAGCGCTCTCAGTAATAAGGAACATCAGTCCTTCCACTCCATGCTGTACCATTTCCACAGGAACACACAGCTTCCCTGCAAGCAGCGAAAACTCACTTTAGTTATAATGAAATAGGAGAACATGCTGAATTTGATCTACAGCTGAGAGACTTCAATAGCAAAAGCACGTATAGTGGAGATTTTTAAACTATTTGAAGTGACCTGCTGGAGGTTGTCAGTCAGTGAGGTTTTTGCTGGTAGTGTCTGGTGATGAAGTGGACTTGGCCTTGTAAAGTAAAGCCACTTCAAGATGTTGAATAACTAAAACTAAAAGTTTGTCTCAATACATTACAACTAAATAACTGAATAAATTATGGTCAATGACATGTTGACCCACACTTTGAAAATATTTTTGTGTTGATGTTTTAAATCCATCTTGCCAATTTGACAATATAATTGTGTAGCTTAATCAAAGGGCGATGTGTCGAAATTTGCTGTAAATATATCCAAAACTATTATTCATGGTGTTTCTTTTAGGTCCAGCTACACTATTAGGGTTTAAACCTCACAAAACCCCGTTTAAAAAGTCTAAAAGAAAAACTAAAAAAACATTCCTTTTCATTATCAGCTAAAAGAATCTTAGAAATAATGCAAAACATTTACAGTTGCCATTTTCAAACATGTGTGCCTAGAGAAGTCAGCAAGGTTGAGTATGGAAGATGCAGGCTTACTGGCTGCTCCCTCGTAGATCTTGGGGCTAATTCCTCTCCTGAGAATGTCCATTGCTATGCGACCAAACTCTTCAATCACTAAGGATGCACAGACAAATAAATAAGTAACTGTCATAGTCCACAAGTTGTTATAGTTTTGTTTCTTGACTTTATTTTCTCTCTTGCCCTAGAGGTTTTCCTACTGTTGTGAAGTGATCATTGACTCACCCAGTGTGTTGTGTGTCTGTTATTGTAGCGTGTTTGTTTCCTGATGAGCTGTCTGTCTCCCCAGTGTTTGCCTGTGGTTCCTCTGTTTTGAACCATCACCATAAGTCAGTGTGTTCAGTTGATAATTTTCTTGAACTATTGTGGTATTTAAAATACCACAACTACACTGACTACAAGGGAACAGAATTAGCTTTAACAATAGCCTGTCATTATCAAAAACCATCAAGTGATGTCATAAATGTAGTGTAAATGTTGTAAAACAGGAAGTGCCCTTGAAAATGCCCACTCAAATGTCACTGACTTGGGACAGAATAATATAAGGATATTATTTTGTCATAAATTACCCAATGCTCCTAGAATCTTTTAAATTATACATCTGCTCTTGTCTTTTGGCTTTAAAATGAAACAACTGCATTTTATTATAAGAACACGATTTAAAACCTTAGCTCTGTCTTATCCATCTGTATGATAGGCTACCATGAAATATGGGGTACAGCAGCTACAACAACACTCCAATGACTGAAGAAAGAGGAAAGAGGGGGTGTGCGTTTCCTGGACAGGGAGTTTTCCTTGTATAGTGTGTTGGTACACACCATATTGCTGGTTGTGGCAGATCATTTTATGTGTAAACAAAAGCATTCCTAAGCCTAAGCCTGCAACACCGACATATGATTTTCTCCCTGTCAAAACACCTTTGAGGTAATTAGGAATCATCTTAATGATTACTGATGTATATATGTAATGTACTTTTTTCTGTTTTATTGTCAGCCAGCCACACAATTCTCTGTGTTGTGTCATTGCTTCTTTATTTATATAATGCTTTTCTTCGTCTGCCATATAACCCTAAGTTACTCCGACATTTCTCAGTCATACTCACGTTGTGTGATATGCTTTGGGTAACAGTCTGTGTACTGCAGACTCTAAAGTGCAGGCTTTAAAATGATTTCCAATGTAACTGAACCAACATTGCGTCCACACTCAGCTGACAGTCAGCGGTTCTCAGGAGAAGCTTCCGGTGCAGGTTGACTCCCTCGGGAGAAGTTACGTACCTGTGGCGTCAACCTTCAGCAGGAAGGCGAGGTGCTCTTTGTGTTCCTCAGATAGAACCAACAGCATTCTAAACAGCTTTAGTCCAACAGTCCATCAACAACGCCACCCTTATACATACAAACCCGGAAAACGAGTCGAGATTTCTCTTCTTCTATGGTGTCTCATGGTAAGCTTTATGGTTATTAAAGCACTACCGCCCCCTTCTGAAACTGGCTTCATGTTTCCACTGAGTTTAATTAATACCATATATTTTACTATAATGTTATACAAGACAGAATATAACCACATTTCTGTTCAGTTTGTGTTTAAAGTCCTAAATGTACAGTCAGCAGTCGTTTTTGGACCCCCAGCTTGTCTTTTCTTATAGGCTTATGTGGGCGAGGACAAAGTACTCAATCCTGTCACATCCTCTTTATTTATCGCCTTAATTAGTTCATAGTTGATGGAAGGGTTTATATCTTGTTTATTATTTTTGTTCCAAATCCAAACACAACCCTACAAGAAAATAGCACAGCATTGTGTTGTTTTAGAGGCGAATCAACTGCTTTGTGAACAGGCAAGCTGTTAGTGTTAATAGAAATAAAGGTGGGATATTCAGGGCTTCAAAGTCACATGACTTGATGCATTCAGCTCCACTTTGTGCATGTAAAAACAAGATACCAAACATGTGTGTAAAACGTTTATTGTTGGTACAAAACTGTTACTCAAGGACGTAGATTGACATTTGGAAAGCCCCAACCCCACATCTACAATACCAGGCCTACTTATTAAAAAGAGTCAAAACAACTACAGAATCTAAGTACTGACATTTTCAGTGACTGACAAGCATCGTTAGTTTGGTCGATACAAATCATTTTTTCTATCCTTCGTTTGTATTTGCACTGGCAGAGTGTTTGTTTTTTCTCTCTATTTAAATCGACACTGGACCTGCCTAAAAACCCTGCATACAAAATTTACTAAATTTCCTGATAAGCTGGTTACACAGACGGCAATTATACAAAAAAGTAACGGGCAATGTAAAGCACAGCAAACCAAGAAAGCACAAGTTTTCCAAGAAAGCAATCATTCCATATACTACTGTAGAATACAGATGATTCAATTAATCAATTCATCAAGTGCAGGGGGGCAATGTTAGGTAATTTCACATTTCAGACTGACTGAAGTGTTACCTTAAATAGTGTTATTTCAGCTCAAGACCAAATCTAGTTGTATACAGTTACAACTCCTGACTTCTAATCAGTTTAAAACCAGGAGGAATAGTACCTGGTTACTGTTAACAGACTCCAATCTTTATTCCATCCTACATTTAGCTTTATAACCAATTATATACCACAATTATCAGATACAGATGTAGTTTCATTTCTCTCCTAATGTGCATCTATTGTCTGAGCTTCAAGGTCAGAGAGTAAATGTTCTAACACGACAAAATGTAGACCTCATGGGCTAAATAGGAGATTCAAAATGGGCTGTTCTTGACAAGAAAAAACCTTTATTTGAAAATTTAGTTTGAATATATGTGACTTTTTTTCATTGCAAATTGAAAGATTCTCCCACGCAGAGCTGGTCTAATTCAAATAATCTCCTACAGTTGAACTGAAATTTAGATGCATTTATTCCACAGAAATGAAAGGTAACACCACAAAGATCCTGATCAATTTCTGTTTGAATAAATAAGAATCACAACATATTGAAGTTTCAGTAATGTTATCAAGATACTGACAGCAGTAAATCCTAAAGTTCTGCATTTCTTGTTTGTGATGGTCTAAATCTAAATATGCAGTGATTCAAGCAGAGTAATCTGGGACTGGGTATATCCCACATAATAGCATTATTTGGATTTTATTTTTTGGAGATAAAATAACACCCCATTGACAGATGCTGCAGATAGGAAACATTAAAAAAATGCCCTTTTTGGGATACATTATATTATACTATATACATTATACTATTTTGCATTCAGCTAATGTTATCAATCATTGACATGTGGAAAATGACTGAAGAAATGTGGACGATTCAGCTACATCCCCATGGTTTAAAAGATCACACCCATTATCCGTGTGACATCCACTGATACTGGCATGGCTGGTAAGTATTTAAGAAAATCTGACATAAACTAGGTCCAGAAAAGTAGAGCGCAGTAAAAACATAAAAGATTACAAGTCCAGAAACTCTTAGAGACACCAAATGAGGTGGTGGACAGGATTCATTCATCCAAGTGGCTCTTCCAAAAAAAACTTTATCATGAGAAAGTCAAAGCCATCAGTACAACAGGAAGGATTCACATGATGGCACACTCTCTGGATGACACTTTGCCCTGTTGGAGAAACAAGAAGTTTAACTGTCATGGAAATACATTTTATTTTCTCAAGTTTTCATCTGGACTGGTTTAGAGCATAAACATTTTTGGCTGCAAGGTTATCAGTGTGTGTATGTGTGTGTGTTTAGTCAAGCTGTTACACTGAGTGACAGGATTGTGCTGCTGCTCCAATTTCTAATCTGTTGCTACAGAGTGGTGTTTACTCTTAGAAAACCGTCTTCACTGCAAGTGAATGTCCATCAGGTAAAAAGGGGCACCAATGACTGCCTTACCATACTGTTAAGCTGTTGTAGTGGACCTTGCAGTCCCCATTTGTCTAGAGATGCTACAAGAACTGCAATGTTCATGTAAGCATTTCTCCAACACTTCTGATTATCCTTCTCAAAAACAACAATGGCTAGCATGTGCAATCAAATCTGTAAGGTGAAGTAGTTGGGGTTTGCTACTTTTCGACAGTCAGGATGTAAAACATCAGCTGTAGGTACCGAATTTATATTACTGACTTGTTGATAAAGCTGCTCAGTCATCAAGGCATCTGGACTTGTAGAGTTTTCTTAAAGACGTTTCGCTGCTCATCCAAGAAGCTTCATCAGTTCTAAGCATTTGGTGGGGTTTATAGGTGGTGGAGGACCTTAGTGAATGGGTCTGTGTGAAACTCACAAATATTAGTTTTAAATGTCTCCATACAAACCTGTGTTGGTCTGTCAAGTATGTATCTGTACTTCGACATTGAAGACAGAAGCCTCAATGGGGAGGTGTACAGGAAACCCACACACACAGACCAGTACCTACTGTTTGATTCCCACCACCCACTGGAACACAAACTGGGAGTCATCAGAAGGAGCAACAACACATCAGGAAGGCCCTGCAAACTTGTGGCTACCCCAACTGGGCACTCAAAGCCACAAAAACAAGACCCACCAACAACAAGAAGGACAACAACCAGTTAAGGAAATCATTTCATACATGTCAGGAGTCATGTACTCTGCAGGATTTTCAATAACCATGACATCCCAGTCGATTTTAAATCCAACACTGATACAGAAACTGGTTCACTCAAAAGACAAAACTCCCAGGGACAAACACAGTAATGCCATATATGAAATCCAGCGCAGTGAGGAATGCTCTGATCTGTACATTGGTGAAACTAAACAACCACTCCACAGAAGAATGGCTCAGCACAGGTGAGCCACCTCCACAGGACAAGACTCAGCTGTTCATCATCACCTCAAAGAAAAAGGACACTTTTGAGAACAACAATGTTCACATCTTAGTGAACATGGAGACATTGTTTGTCTATTGTGTGTGCGTTTCACACAGACCCACCCACTGAGGTCCTCCACCACATATAAACCATGTTTCCCCACCAAACAGAACTGATGAAGCTGCTTGGAGGAGCAGAACAAACGTCTTCAAAAAAACTTTACAAGTCCAGATGTCTTGCTTCAACCTTCTGAATTACTGAGAATCGTTTTCCTTATTAATGATAATAATTCTTTTATTTTATATGTCTCTTGAAATGACTAAATTTAGCAGCAAAGTCCCTATACATTAGTTTCCTGATAGATAATAAGTTTAGTGTTATCCATCAGGAAACAAATGTAAATGTGATTAACAACCAAGAAAGTACAGAGACTTGAGAACAAAACAGTCACTATCAGATCTGCTGAACAGGTACTGTACCATATGTTAAAAATGCAGAGGAAAAATAAGACAGCACCTCAGGGCAACAGCCACAGACCACAGGGTGTCACGTGGGCTGTGAACAGCACTGTTTTATTTATACAGCACCTTTTTGTCTCAAGGTGCTTTACAGAAACCCAGAGCCTTGAACCCCTGAGAAAGCCAACAGTGGCAAGAAAAAACTCCCTTTTAACAGGAAGAAACCTTGAGCAGGACCCGACTCATAAGGAGAACCTTCCTGCTGACAGTCGGCCAGGTAGAGGAGGAGAAGAAGAGGTAGACAGGAGAGAGGATGAAAGAGAGAGAGAAACAACATGCAATAAACATCATACATTACAAGGACATGACAGGTTGCTGTAATTCAGAGGTGCCCAATTTTTTTTTTGGCTCGGGGCCACATTGACGTAAAAGAAATTGTCATACGGGTCAGCATGAGTTTTACACGCTGGCGACTGGGGGATTGCTTTTTTATATTTCCTTTATTAAAACAGCAGTCCTCGCTATCAACCTTCCTTTTCTTACTACTACTTACACTTGCCATTTTTGAAATGGGCAAAAAAAAAACAGATCACTGGCAAAACGGGGTCACAAGACTTTGGCCACGTTAGCTGCCATCTTGTGGTGAAATATTAAATTGCTTTTTAAATGTGTGTATTTGTGGACAACAGTACTGGCAGGCCACATATTGATTTTATGACAGAGGCTTTGAGCCAGTGAACGCTGGCCACATTTGGCCCGCGGGTCGGACTTTGGGCATGTCTGCTGTAATTGGAATGCTGAAAAGCTATGCATTGTACTTATTTGTTTTTAAGCTATGTTGTTCCGATTAATTACACTAGCACTACAGAGATGGTCGACATAGGCAGTTGTTGACTGTAGACACTGGGTTTGTCAGAGGACCAGATGGGAGATCAGCATGCATTCAACATCTTAGCTTGTGTTTCATGCATGTGCAGTTTAATTTGACAGCACTCACTGTTTGTGCATCCTCCTCTTCCCCCTCCTCCTCCTCCCCGTTTTCAACCTCAACCTGAGTTTTGGTTACACTTCTTCTAGCCACCACCTGCAGGACTAAGAGTCAGTATGGAACACAAAACCATGTATGTACTCAAGGAACGAGGTATAATTTGTCACACATTTACCTCTCCATCAGAATTGATCAGTGAGGTAACTATGTCAATTCCTGTGCCCCAGGAAGCCTGGTTTTTCCAAAGTAAGTCAGATGGGGGACTGTGGGCCACACCAGCATCAGCAGACCACACCTGTACACAGTGCACATAAACAAAATGACTGAACCTTGAAGACTGGATGCAAAATTTTAATGGGTCAATAATAGGGCAAAAATTATTTCTATCAAAGCCTCTTTCAGTATTCTACTTTCGTAACACAGTGTAGAGCTGGGTGATATAACGAATATACTTGATGTATTGCAGCTTGTCCCCTGCGGGATGTAGAAAATGACTATGTCATATTCAAGTATACATTCAATTGTCATGCAGCTGCGTTTTCTCACCTAAGTGTGACTGCATTTCCATCCAAAACTTTACACTACTACATACACACAAATACGCAGTGATGCCCGTGATCAGAAGAGAGTGAGACATTTGTGTTATTAAAGATCTTTGAAGCACCATGAGGATAGATGAAATGAACCACTTCCAAACTGCCTTTTTTAGGCTGCCGGCTGTGTCTCGAGCCCACTTTGAACTACGGGAGCACAGGGATGTGTCAGCGGTGAAAGTTAAAAATCAAAGAGCAAATTCAAACCAATTGACAAATGTATCTCCCAGCCCTAGTTTAAAAATCAGCAAATATTAATGCAGTATAATGTTTTCATTTAGACACATAGATCATACTGGCATGATTATATGCATCGAACTGTTAATTCAAGGCTAAGGCAAAACATGGCCTAAAAATATTGAGATATTAGTAAAAGGCCACATCGCCCAGCCCTAACTCACCGTAACTGAATGTCCAGCCTTGAGAACAAATTTTGGAGAGAACTTGAAGATAACTTCCTCCCCATTGTCAACCTGTCTCTTCAGTCTCCAGTTTCCCAAAGACTGGTCCTGCAAAACATGAGGAAAATGAACATACAAGTGTTGAGCCTGAGGCTGGAATTGGAACAAACTATGTATGTAATGAAAAAAAACAACTATACAAGCATAATTTCAACCTATAAAGCATCATATCTGTGAAGTATAGCGTTGCTAACCTGCTCAGTATCATTATTAAGTGTGACTGCATTTCCATCCATGTCAGTTGGCGATATGTTGACTGCACCACTGGCTGTGGCCTCTTCTGATACCAGCAGCTGCCCCTCTCCTCTTCTCGTCTCCAACACATCTTTAGTCTCCACCTCTCCTCTCTTCCTCTTAGATGAACGGGAGGAGGAAGAGCTGGTAAGCCTGGAAGCGGTGACTCGGGAAGATGGGCTAGGGGACAGCTTCAGCCTGAAAGAAGCACATAAGTCAACATGGAATTCATGGCTCATCACTAAGCTGAGAGAAGCAGTTCTTGCAGTGGTGCTTGGTAAGTGCTGAATGCTAAAGCCATTGTGTAGGCTGTTCAAAAACTGGCAGTAGCCCTAAAGCTGAGCCTGAGTGACAGCAAGAAATTGGTGGATTGGTAGTAGAAGTATCAGTAGCAGAACGTTCACAGAAAAATTAACCTCATATGGAAAACATGCGATAAGAACAGCCAATTTATGGGATATTTTCCCTCATTATTGCTGCCAGTGTAAACATCTGAAGAAATTCCAGGCACTGACTGATATGGGGTTTGGCTGAGGATCATATTGTTTTTACAAAACTGGTTAGCCTGGCCAACCATACCCATCCCTAATGAAACTTCTTTGTGGAAAGGGTCTGGAATCTAGGGCTGCAACAGAGTATTTTGGTACTCGGATACTCTCCGATTATTTTTGCAATTATTCAAGTACTCAAATCACACGTAAAGGTCATAGTTTTTCCATGCAATAAAGCGTCATTGCTTCAGTCCACAACCGCCTCCATACCTGGCGCCAAAACTGTGTGTCGGACCTCAGAACCCAGGCCCTCTTGCGCCCAAAACGTTGATCATCCCACTGCGCCACAAGAGAATCAGTCTCAGTGACGTCACTAACGAGTCATCGATTACTAAATTAGTTGTCGATGCATTATGTCCTCGAATATTACTCGAGTAATCGTTGCAGCCCTACTGGAATCCCTTTCATCCACATTCAATTACACTCAGGACACATCCTACTGTACCAATTATATTATGATATGATTTGATAATTCAACTCAAACCCAGAGAGAAGAATAATTTTTCATATTGAATAGAAAGAGTTCCATCTAATAAATTACTTTCTTGAACAACAGTCATCTAACCTATGATTACAAGTGTGTGTACCTATGCTCCTCTCCCTCGAGTAGTTTCCTGTATGCATTAATCTCCATATCCAGGGCAAGCTTCACGTCCAGCAACTCCTGGTATTCACTGAGCTGAGAGTTCATCCTATCTCTCAGCTCAGTCATCTCCTGTTCTTTTCCTTCCATGGCACGGCGGTGCTTGTCCCGCTCTCCTGAAAGAATTTCTTCCAGCTCTCTGATCCGATCTTCTGAGGCAGCCATCTACAAATATACACAGAACTAGCCATTACTAAATAAAGCCAATTAGCAATACAGCTTAAGAAGATGAATGACAAGCGCAAGATTTTAGCACTGACAACCATAAATCAGTACCTGTTTCTGCAAGGCGTTGAGCTGATATCCAAGACTGTCTATTCTTATACGGGACTCCTGTAGCTCCTCCTTTGCAGTGCTCATTGCCTTGTCATTAATCTCTGAGGACACCTTGGCATTATCCAGCTAGGAAAAGACAGACTGTGTTAGATACAGAGCATCAAAACACAAAAGAATAAAAAAGCCATCTCTCACCTTGGCCTGAAAGGTTTGCTCTAGTTCTTCTTTGTAAAAAGAAACTTGTTCATCATGTTGCCTCCTTAGGTCCTGGTGGGGGGACACAACCCCAATTAATGGTTATTAAACATTTCAAATTAGTGGTAAAACGCAGCACTTTTTTTTTAATCAATACAACAAAGTCATATTTAAAACATTGCTTCTGTCTGTTCTCTACATGGGAAAAATAACAGATTATAGCTGCAACAAGCGTTCCCTCGCACAACTTGCGATCCATGGCCACCGCAGTCTCCTCTCCTCTCATGTACATTAAAAAAACATGTATACAGAGACATTTCCTGCTGCCAGTAGGCGGCATTATAACGTTATCATCATATTAGCATACAGTGTTGGGAAATAATAAATTACATGTAATTTAATTACAAAATGAACGTAATTGTAAGAATTTACATTACTGGAGAAAACTATGTAATTTAATTACAGTTTCTTTTGGAAATTTTTGTAGTTACAAAATTAATTACATTTGATTGGAACTAGGGCTGGGAGACATGGCCTTGTATAGCCATGTCACAATGCACAATATATATCTTAATACTCTGCCTTAAGCTGGATCCGTTACGCCCACAAAATGACGTCATTTTTCTCTCTGACACATGGCCCGGGCAGAACTTTTTCGGAATTTATTGTGGGCGTGATGAATGTAGTGAAGCGCAAGAGCTTCCTCAGGTGCAGAACACACAGATAGAAGGAGGAAGCACAACGACGATGGACAGTTTAGATGAGCAGCTGGCAAACAGCCCCTGGAAGGAGAAACACGGCGCACAGAGGAGAGAGTCTGTCCAAAAGGTGGCGATAAAAACTAATCCCAGTATTGATCACAGCGTTACAGTGGCTGGACACACATTAAACACCGGGAGACGGGATGTATTATTGCAGACAAACAGACACGTTCACAGAATTAAACTCACACAGACCAGAGGTCTGCTACAGTCAGCTGCACTGATCTTCTATCTATTGTCATGCTGTACGCCCTCTTCCCTGAACATTATCAGCTCGTTAGGCCAGGTAACCACGACTGTGCTCACAATTTGCAATACAATTGCATCGTCAACCTTTTGTGTGTGTGACGTGTGGTACATAGGAGGGCCGTATGCACACACTTCTCGCGGAGTATGGTACCTCTGTGCCGAAACTTTTTTACTCTTACCACCCGTAGAGCGAGTTCTCTGTTCTCGTGGAGTATGGAACAGCCATTAGCCTTGAATTAACAGTTTAATGCATATAATCATGCCAGTATGATCCATGGAGCCTACTAGTTATGTGTACATCTGTGAAATCTGAAAGCACTATTATTGCTGACAAAGAATTAGATTATTTCTATAAAATGCAGTCTTATTTTGGTACAGTGAAATATTTTAGTTTTATCTAAATAGGCTATGACATTTTTGATTCAGTGCAATTGTAACATTCTAGAGCACATACCTTCTATTAGTTTAATAAAAAATATAAATCTCTTTTTCTCTGGTATTTTTCACTGGTAGCAGTGCAAGTGATTCATAATAATATTATATATTATATATATTAGGGTAAGATTTCCACCCTACTGTGCAAACTGTTGTAATTAAGGCCTGTCAAAAAGGGAAATACTACAGTAACATGTGTTAATATTTCTTTGAAAAACAGTAACATTTACATAGGGGGATAATTTTGTCTCCAAAGGGTGTAATCTTGAAAAGATGAATGAAATGCAAAAAAAATTAAAGCTGCAAGCAGCGATGACGGGCCCTCGCACTCCTCATCCGCCGCCTCCCCTGTCATCCTACAACCTCTCTCCCACCTGTACCATGAGCTGTGGTCTGCAGGGCAGAAGAGTACAGCAAAACACACATATACAAAAGACAGGTCCTCCTGCCAGTAGGTGGCACAGGGACTGTTGCATATCAGCATATCGGTGCGTGTAGAGTCAGATGTTCAGCATGACTGCAAAGTTATGAGGGAGATACAGCCACAAAAACTTCCTGTGTTTTGGCAAAGGGTCAAATTTGTGTCTCCAAGAGACTTTTTTGCTCGTCTAGAGGTGATACATATGTGTATCGATTTTCATGTGTATAGGTCAAACGGGGACTCAGATTTCCCTAGGAGGAGTTTTTGATAACTTTTGGCACACCAATTTTCAGCCATATCAAGCAATTCCTCTAGGAGGAGTTTGCAAAACTGTGGGGTGAGTAAATTGGAGCAGGGTGTGGTTTTTTCAAAATGGCGGACTTCCTGTACATCGTGGAATTTTCGGCCAAGGGGCTTTTTTTCTTGTCACGAGGCGATACATCAGTGTACCGAGTCCGAAGTCTGTAGCACTTGCGGTGAATATTTTCACACTTTAGGGGGCACTGCAGAGCCATGCAGCCCGCCATGTTTCGTGCTCAGGCCCTAATTAAAGCTGCAAGCAGCATTGCGGGCCTGAGCACACCTTGCGATCCACGGGGCCTTCGCACTCCCCTCTCCCTAAGCTCTTCTGTCCTATGCTCGCTTCTCCTCTAATTTCCAAAGATGTACAACAAACACATGTTTACAAGACAAAGTTCCAATTGCCTGTAGGTGGCGCGATGACCATATCATCCTATTAGCATATATATCTGTTCAGACTTGGTCCATAGCAGTACTGTAAGATTTTGTCCACATTGCATGAAGTGTGTTGGCAGTACCTTAGAAAATAGAGCGAGTTCCTTTGTAATGGCGAATGGTCAACTTTGAGGCCACGCCCCCACCACACAGTAATACTTTTGAAAGAGTTTTGGAATGTGTCTATTCCCTATGGTGTCCTGAGTGGACACAGTGAATTTCAGCTCAATTGGATGAAGTATGTGAGGCGTGAAAAGTTTTGTAGGAGGGTCACAAATTGCCAAAAAGATTAAGATTAAGATTAACCTTTATTAGTCCCACAATGGGGAAATGGCCGCAAAATGCAAAATGGTGGACTTCCTGTTGGGTTTTGAGGGGGGTCCAAGAGACTTTTTTGTGCGTCTTGGGGTGATACATATGTGTGCCGATTTTCATGTGCCTGTGTCTAACTGGCCAGAGGGACTACACGTTAGGGGGTGCTATAGAGCCATTTTCCATATGTGTTTCAAAAGTCAGCAAATTTCAAAATTTGCTGAATGAACTTTTCTACCAAGTCTGGTGAGGTCTCCAAAATTAGATTATTGAGTCGGAAAAAACATTGGTAGCGTCACAGTCTGCCAAAACTCAAAATACAGACAAAGGGGGGAGCACGAGTGGATGGGGCGAGCAATTGCGGAAAGCAGGTAACTCTGTGCACTGTGGTACAGCAACTGCCTGTCCCTCAAAGCAGTAACGCCCATAACTATACATAATTTTAGGTCCGTATATAGTTAAAACAACTGAGTTATAAAAAAGGTAACCTGCGTACAATTGAAAGTAGAAGAGAGCTTATAATTTGAGATGAGAATGTTTTTTGTACCAGGCTGTAAACATGTTTATTTCTGCTGTGAAGTTGGCCATTTTAACATAGGAGTCTATGGGAAATGACTCCCTTCTGGAGCCATCCCCATAGCGGTTGCATGGACTACAAGTTTTAACACTTCCACAAATCTGAGGCCCGGAGATTGCCGCTTGGACCCTACTAAAGGGTCAGTATAGAGTTCACAGACAGTACAAATTGCCTTTAAAATTAAAGAGACATACAAAACAACACACAAAAAATCCAACCTGCAAAGCTTGTGCCAGTTGGACCTCATAGTCTTGCCTGACTCCAGAATCCACCTCCACAATTCTTTGCTCCTGACGACGTCGAGACTCTCGCACCTCCTGAACATAACCAGAGGGATGTGAGTGTAACCTACAAATTCAACAGTCTGGATCCATCTGTTATTCTTGTATCAGATCAACCGCATTCCCTAAAATATCGACATAAAACTGTGGCGCAAAAATTCCTATGACTTCTCATCATCTTTAAAAGTGGACAGAGATTTGTGAAGTCAAATTAAACAACCACTTACCATTGAAGAGTAGTAACAAAACTTTACTAAACAATCAATTGGAAAATAAAAGTGATTAGTGAGAGATTAGTTAGATAATGCAGCTCTCACCTCCTCAAACATATTCTTTCTGAATTCCAGCTCTTCACTCAGTGACTGACAGCGGTTCTCCAGGTCCACACGCATCAGGGTCTCAGCTTCAAGCTGGTGCTTAGCAACAGCATGGCTGTCCTCTGCCTATATTGTTACAACAGAAAAATATCAGCCATGGATAGTTTGAGTATTATACAGTGTGAATATTTCTACATTAAAGCTGTAAATTTTAGTTATTAGAAAGAAAATCAAAATCAGCAAAAAAAGGTTACACAAAAACTAGGAGTTGTAACAATATTAGGTACAGTATCCACAGTTTAATAAGTTAAAGAGTCAAGGTCATTTTCATTTAATTCATTCAGGGGTTGAAGCGCAGCAACTGGATTTGTTAAGTCCAATAAGGAGATCTGCTGTTTTGTGCACATGCTAGAGGTTGACTGATTTATAAAGACCCCAAGCCAAAAGTTTTGGAAGATTCAATAACTGTCCTGGGAGATGGCCACATATTTACTATGAAAAAAACAAACGGCATAGACCCTGGCATCACTGCCGTTATCCTAGCTTAGTAGACAATGGAGTTCAGTCTATGCAACTAGCATGTCATGAGCAACAGTGAGCAAAACACGCTTTCTTCATCTGCCGAGGGAGTGTGCTAATAAAAGAAAAAGGTATAGATTTGTTCTACAAAAAGGCCCATAGAACCTGTGAAAGGGTTTAGCACCGTCCTTGCATACAAAGCTGTGCAACATGACAACGTTTTTATATTTTTTTGTAACTACTACAGTATGGTAATTTGGTTTGTAACTTCTAAGCAATTTGTTAACAAGAAGCAAGAAGCAGAGCACTTATCAGTCATTGGCTGACCCTGACCTCTAAACTTCAGCATTGGTTATAGAAAAAACAATATCGGTCGATCTCTAGCACGTATGTGTATTTACGCGCTCTGTCAGCTGCTAACATTGCTATCATTGTCCTCATCATCATTTATTATCAGAGCAAACTTTCAATGTCACAGAGAAATGATAAACAAATGTATTTACATTCAAACTGATTTGAGGCTGGGTGTAGTGTCATAGTAACCCAGAAAACCCAACTCTGTAGCTGGTTGACTCACTGGCTGAACAAACCATACATTCAAACACACAACTTCTGGAGCAAATACAATAATGTGTTTTTATACAACTCTTATTTGTACTTACGTGTATCAGTGTGCTCCAGTACCTACAACATGCCCATTTTATCCCACAGATAAATAATATGTGATTAAGTGCAGCTCTCTAAATTAATGAAAATAATAACTACAATAGAAATAGGGAAAATATGGCCAGAGGTAAAAACTTACACCTGGGGCAAATAGAAAAGAGAAAAAAATGCTTTTGATCTGAATATCTACCGTTATCTTTCAGAACACTTTGCACATTTATTTTTTAACAATCACTTCAATGAACCAGTAAAGAACCCTGTAGAACCTACCTTAGCTAGCAGGTTGTTCACATCAGCTAGTTCAGAAGTCAGAGCGGCATTTTGGCTTAAAGCTGTTGAGAGAGATGCTTCACTTTTATTCAGCTGGGCCTCTAAACTGTTGACTCTCGACAATGCTGCAGCAAGATCACCATCCTTCTTCTTTGCACTAAAGCACACAGACAAAGTTAGAAGACGATGATTCCCTTTCAACTGACCAAGATTTCAAATGCTTACCTGGTCGCTAGACTAACTTAATGTACAGTTAATGTACTTTAATGTACAGTAGATCTAGTACTATTTATCCATGATGGGATCACATTTTTAAAGCTAAAGTTGTACATTAGATGTTCTTTAAATAGGTCAATACTGATCACAGGTCTATTTAAAGCCAGCATACACACATTACATCAGTGAGGAAAAATAAACCTTGGGAGAAAGTAGAATGTATTTGTGTGCAGGTGATAAAACAATCTTGAAATAGAATCATAACAATCGGGTGGATAACAACAATAAGTTTTGGACATATTTAACCCACAGCAAATGGGTATATCATGTGCAACAACTGCTCATAACCGTCTGCCTGCATGCCAACCTTTTTATTTTGTCAGAGGAGACAGGAGGAGCAGCTGGGAAACAAACCAAGAGGAAAGAGACACTGTTAACCAGACATAAAGTTCCCAGCTGCTAATACTTTAGATTTTTATAGTTTTTCATATAATAAATTACATATACAGTCTCATGCAAAGGTTTAGGTACCCCTAAATCACTGCATCAGCAGTGAAATCATTTGTTTTGGCCCAACAGAAACATTTTTATGTGCATTTAAACAAAAACAGGCACGTGGATAAATTTGGGCACCCCAAAGAAATAATTCCATTAATATTTAGCAGTTTCTTTTTGCTGCAATAACAGCCTGTAGACGCCTCCTATAGCCACAGACAAGCCCCTGAAGTCTGGCAGGTGGTATTTTGGCCCATTACTCCATACAAAACAGCTCCAGCACACTCAGGTTTCTTGGCTTCAGTGCATAGACAGCATGCTCACATCTCCATCAGCGGTTATTCAGTAAAAATCGGCTGGATACGTGAGGAGAGCCGGTGGAGCCTCTCAGCGCGTGACGCAACTCTTGACGGTGGCAGCAACGGAGAAACAGCGTGTGTGTTTCTATGGGCAGAACAGTGACTGCTGCTGAATGCCTGTTGTGATTCGAACTTTATGTTCACCGTTTATTAATAAGTAAAGACCATCTTTGGATATACGTTGTCCCGCATTTTAATCAGATGCACCACAGTGATTCCTAATTCATCCTTACCCGTGGCTGACTCTACAGAACATTTATTACAACAATGTACAATAAACAGGAAACAACTGCGCGAGTTCAAACCTGCCAGCTTCCCTCTCATCACTGTCAGAGTCACACATTATTATTATTATTATTGTTCAGAAATTATTCCGGCTGTCGCAAAAGCTCGGACAACAGTCAATGCAGAAATATTAGTCCACGCATCCACAATCCATTCACATAATGGTGGCGTAACTCGCTCGCCGCCTGCCATCCATTGCTCCCACGCCGCTCGCAACTTTACTTTGAACGCCCTGTTTACATCGATGTCTAGCAGTTACAGTTCTTCTGTTAACCCTCCCGGGATTACGGCAAGCTCTGAATTGATCTGCTTCACCTGGTTTTTTACACCGGCAGTGAGACGGGCGCAGGCGGAGTTGCAGATCAGCAGCGAGGGTGATGCGTGAAAAAAACCACCCGGGCTCTTTACATAAATCTCCCTGAGCCACTCTCACTTTCCCCTCATCCTGACTCCAGCTGGAAACTTTTCTTTTGGCAGCGCCTTCCTCTTAAAAATGACCGTAGGCGGACGTTTTACCATGGCAACCGAGAACAACTGTGAACGCTGACTTCTCGTGCCCCGTGGTCCGCATTGATACCATGCTGGTCCCCGTTCTCTCCACAGTTTGGTTCACGGGGATGTCGAAAGTGAGGGGGACCTCATCTATGTTGGTGATGTGGCTGGGCTGGATGTTTTTGCTGGCGATCTTGTCACTGCAGTAGACGCGGAAGCTTTTCTTTGTAATCCACTGGAAGTTGCTGGAAAAAAACATGTCCTATATTGCTCAGCCCTATTTCCAACTGGCCAACAATACTCTATAACCTGTGCCATTATCTTCTTCTGGAATCAGTGGTCTTAATTATTGTCCTGTAGGAAACACCATGATATAAACATAATGACTTTTACCTGCGTGTGGTTTCTTCCAGCTCGGCGTGAGCCTTGCCAAGGTCTATCTGGAGCCTGGCTCTCTCTTTTGCAGTTTCATCCAAAACACGCCGGGCATCGGCTAACTCTGCCTCATACAGGGCCTTCAGGCCTGTCACCTAAAGAGTAATAAACATTCATTACCAGCTGGCTTCCATTTCACACTGGACAAAAAACATGGCGTTTGTCTGATCTCAAGTCTACTTGAAACCAGCCAAGCACCAGTGAAACATGTTTATGTTCATGTACAAGTAATACATTGATCGAGGCGTTTATATTGCACCCACACAAAAATATTTCCAAAGTTATCAAAGTGATAATGGAAATTTGTAATCTTGACAAAAGTATTTCTAGGCTGAAATTAATCTATAACTTTCACTGTGACCTTTTCTAAGTCTGAAAAATTTTTTATTCAGTGCTCGACCTTCCCCCTCTTCTACAACAGACCAAGCTTAACACAAAGTGTGCATTGAAGCTTTAAACATCTATCTGGTTTTATTCTGGAACAAGCTTTCTTATAATATCAGCAGTACTGTGTAGAATTACAGCACAGACACAGTACAATGCAGCCTACAATGCAGTCTTCTCCAGCCACAACACTGCGCTTTGACTTTCTTCCCAAGTGAGACAGTAAACCAAAATATTTCTTCATTTCTTACTAAACATAGTTAATTTAGTTTTAATTTAGTTTTGACTACACCTGATTCATGGGCCCCAGGGACCCCATTGTACCAAGTCTCATTACCTTTTTTCACCGTGCATTTTGTTTTGAGTATTTGAGATTTCGCTATAAAACTACATAACCTGACGGGTGCCCAATTTCGGGCCAGCAATCCATGTTTTTGACCTCTAATTCTTAGCAATCTTGTGAGGGAGTTTGACAACCCCTTTTAAGATTTTTGAGAAATTGTAACCACATATAAGCTGTTCGCACAACCCTTATGTACATATGAAAGCAGTCTGTGTAGAATTTAAACTTTTGGAACATCTATTATATATATTGGCTCCATTGGTTAAAAGACTGTTGCCAGCCTGAAGACTTTCCAGCTCAGGGGTCATTGCAAATACACAATATTACAAGCAAACATATCAATAATAATCAATAATAAAACGGTGGAGATGACCAGCTCGTGGCAAAATGTCAAAATCCCAATTGTGGAGATTAATGGTTTGGAGACTACGGGGTATCGATGTCTTCAAGCATATGAGCTCCAAGTTAAGACAGTTAAGTTATCAGTGAAAATGAATATCTATAGTTCACACTTTACATGTAATCATTAAGTAAACCGTTGTAGAGTTATTAAGTCCGATGCAGGTTATACACTGTAGCTCACTGGAGATTACAAACATTGCGACGAGTCACTGTAAGAAAACAGCGCAACTAAAATAACACTACAATCAAATTCAAAATAAAGTTATTGAAAAAAAATGTTATGCTTCCCGTTTTAATTTTAAGTTCCGAGAAGTCAAAGTCATGTATAGTCATAACCATAGATTGGCGTCCAATCTGCTTTATTACAGTACAACAAGCATAATGAGGGACTGCAGTAATCATTTGCAAGAATGCACAGTGTTCTGGCAAATCCCCATTTAGAGATATTATAGTCATTTTAACAAAAAGCTACAACTAACGTAGGGTGCTTTTCCAAATATAAATGTTTGAACAATCGTTAAGAACTAGTCCAACGCAAGTGAAGCCGATCTAACAGAGACAACATGTGAACGAGTGCCAGCTAAATATTTATTGGACTCACCTCTCTAGTAGTCACCTCCTCTTTCTCACACACTTTGACCATCAGTCGGTCGTTCTCCAATTCTAGTGCCCGTACACGGTCGATGTACACGGCTAGTCTATCGTTCAAATGCTGCAAATCTTGTTTCTCCTGTAACCGAGATATCCGGGTTGGGGAGAGAGGTGTAGAGGCCGCTGACAGCCCAGCTCCATGGCTCGGGGTAACGTTGGCAGTCGCCATAGCGGTTTCTTCAACTATCCTGTGTACTCTGTGGGCAATGAAATACCGCCTTTAGTGTATTTCTACTTCCCTCGTTGAATCGCAGAGCAAGACGGCTGCTCTCTTTACTTTAAACGTTGATATCAATCATTGACACATAGGCTCACACTAAGTCTCAGACTTGCCTGAAACAGTTACGAGTATCAAAGATGGCTGACACCACTCTCAAGACCGCGCCAAAACCATAGAATACTTCCTGTCTCGCAGGGGCTGATGGGAGAATGGACAGATGACAACGCCCTGTGGCCCAGAGGGAAGAAAAGGAAGAAGTAGCGTCCGAGGAACTAGAGTCAGTGCGTGGAAGCAAACGTTTTAGTTTCTCTGATTCATTAATAAGGACCCTGTCCCACATTTACAGTATTCACAAAGACTTTCTTTCAAAGTCGGGTTAAATTGTCATGTGACTAGCTATGAGGCTAAAACATTGAGTTTATTACTGAAAATAAACATTGCAATTGAAAATAAATATCGGCACTAAAAAACTGAACACATGTGCTATGTGCTAATTTTTTTTTTATCCCAGATGAAGTGCAGATAATAATAATACAGTGCCTGTTGTAGATGTGTACCTGTAACAGGAATTTCAGCACGTCAACAATGATAATCTGTGACCATGCATTCTATCTTACCTGCTTTAACACTGTCAATTTCCCCTGTGAGGGACTAATAAAGGATTATCTTATCTTGCACTAAGATACATTCATAAAAATGTCCTTCACTGTGGCATTTATTAACACATATTAATTGAAAAATTATTAATATGTGAATTTTAATACATTTCTTGTTCCATATTATAGATGTTTACAACACTGTAATGCGTCCTTCACTCCTTCACTCTGCTTGAAACACGTCTAATAATCTAACCTTGCCAGGCTGTGTACAGCACTTTGGCCGACCTTGTTGTTTTTAAAGTGCTATATAAATAAAGTTGGATTGGATGTGACTCACATACAACTCACTTCATGCAGAAAAAATATGTTGTTGGGTAACAAACTCAGAACTCATAACATTACTTGTTACCAATATGGGTTTATGAACTTCACAAAAATCATTATAGTTGATTGCAACAACTTTACTGATAAAGGAGATTTTTTTTCAATTACATCTGCATGCTACAATTTGAACTTTCAGAAAAATAAATCAAGATCATTGCTACAGAACTCACTGTCATACTACACACACCGTGGACTTTCCATACAAATGCAGTGCACTAAAATGTGAACAATAATATAAATGGTTGTTGGTAGCATGGAGCTCTGTCAAAGACACTAGGATTCATGTAGGTATCCGGCTCCGCAGATACTCCAATAATGCATCCGTTCCTTTTGCCATTATAGCGGCTCTGGGGGTGCGGAAAGGATTTCCCTCCAGACAGAGACACCTGAGCCAAAAGATAGACTCATAATGTCAATAAACTCTAAACACATCAGACACAGAATGGGCACAAAAAAAATATTTTTATAGAAATGTTATTAAACTACACCTCAGAACAAGAGACAGTATGAGAATCAGTGACCCTGCAGAGAAGAGCTCCCATTTATATGCAAGCACATATTGTGAAAAATACCTGAGGCTGGTACATAGGCCCACTTCTGGAGGGATGCTCAGCAGGTCATTGTTTGACAGGTCCAGTGTTGACAGACGGACCAGTTTTGTGAGACGACTAGGATCCACTGAACACACCTGGTTATTACCCAGTAACACCGTCTCTAGGGAAATTACCTGATATAGGACTTCAGGAAAGGACTTAAACCTGCGAACAGTACACAGATCGAAAGTGGACACTGTAAAAAATACAGTACAAATAAGCAATGTTGAATATCTTTGTTTTCCAAAGAAAAACACCAGCACAGATGCTACAGCAAGAGGGAGCCTGGACAACAGATTGGTCATTACCATTCCTACGTCACTGCCATTTGAAATGCAACTGATGTACATGTCTGCTGCTTCCCAGTCAACATTCTCAACACTCACAACATTTGATCTGAAGTTTAGGTATTGCATTGACATGGTCCATGGATAACAGCTGCATATGACTGATGTCAAGTTGCTTTCTCTTCTCTACTCCTCTGGAGGTTGCAGGACTTTGCAGATATAAAGGATTTAAAATCGAGGGAAACTGGTGAAATTACCTGTTGTAATTAAGGATAATGGAGCGCAGTCTACATAGGTTCTTCATCTCAGATGGTAAATCACTCAGCTGGTTACTCCTAAAAAAACAATGACAGGATATGCATGCAATATGAACACTATACTGAATTGAATAAGACTTAATTTAAATACAATTTAAATGTGGTATTATTCATGTATTAAGAATAATACACATGAATAATACCACTATATTTTTTATAAACACACACGTTCTGTAATCACAATGCTTGGGCCACCCTGTAGTTTAAAAAACAGATAGTGATGCAGCAGTAACATCTATAGTGTGCAAAGAAACAACAACTTCCTTTAGAAACTACAAATTTTGATTTGCAAATATGCAAGGGGGTACTACAGTTACTAATTATCATTAGTGACGGAAGAACATCTGCTTTTTATGTTTCATACTGAAATTAACACATTTGATTCTCTCTTGAATAAGTTAATTTTACATTCCAAAATTTTTATAAAACTAACTCCAATTAAACAAATGTAAATTCGATGAAGAGTTTTTCCACAGTCCCAACACAGCCCTAACTGTATCCAAGCAGAGACAAAACCCACTGTGTGTGTGTGTGTATACCTGAGATCAATGTGCATCAGCTGCAGTAACTTGCCTATGTCAGGAGAACAGCAAGTCAGTCGGTTGAAACCCAGATTGATGTCTGACAGTGACGAGTGAAAGTCCAGCAGTCTGTTCACAGCACACAGTATGAATCGTCTTCAGTCACACAGTGATCGTGTGTGTGTGTGTGTGTTTCTGTACCTGGAAGGTATGGAAGTCAGCTGGTTCTTGCTGAAGTTAACTGTTGCAACAGCCTGATTTGCTGCAGCATCAAACACTTCATCTGGAATACTACAGGCCAGCTTGTCACTGAACAAAACACACACACGCCAACATGTATCAGCACACCAACACAGAATCAATTTGCTGTGTTACAAACAATATGGTTGGGCTAAATTGACAATATAGAGTCCAAGTACATAACTGAAATGTATCACATACATTCAGGGTTCCTACACAATTTCTGTTCCATTCCACAGTTTTGCAGATCCATATTTCTCTCAAGAGTTTCCAGACAATACATTGACATTGAACAAAATTAAAAAGACTTTTATTACATTCATTTATGCTTAAAAAACCAGTAACTGAGTTAATTCTATATGTGCACAAGAAAACTGACTGAATACACATGAGTACTGTATCTGTATAAGACAGGGGTCTCAAACTTGCGGCCCAGGAGCCCATATTTGGTGGCCCCTCTCTTATACAGATACAGTACTCATGTGTATTCATGAGCATCATCATGCATCAAAGTTTAGTTAGTGCGGCCCGCACATTTTTCTCACACACACTTATTTGCTGTGGCTAACCCTGTGCGTTTTATTTTTATTATTAATTGCCCCGGCAGTATTCCTCTGATATTTAGTTTGGGATTTTTGAAAGAGTGGCAGCCTCAGTTCTGCTCGGTGTGTTGTTTCTGTCACATGCTCGCGCATTTCTCGGCTGCTCTCCGTACTGTGCACAGTGGAGTTCCGCCCCAACACACACATAGGCGTGCGCACACACGTGAGCACACTCCCGCCAGCAGACAGAGTAGGCGCATTGAAAACTGTCAAGCAACGCGCTGTCTGTTGGAAAGTTATCATCAGCCTAGCCATGCTGGTATGTTAACGGTTTTTGTTTTCAGGTGCTGCGTGATCTCTGTGTGCATGTAGCAGTGCTCTGTCAGAATATAGTCCCAAAATAGATTAAGGTAGGAGACTGCCGCGTGATACTCTGCATTTTCATTGCTTGCTGTGAATACTCAGGTCCCATGAAGTACTTGGAATTTCTTTCTTTCTTTTTAATCAGGATGCTGCACACATGCCTGACTCCTGGACATGTCTGTGTGCTATGAAGAGCAACCACACATTCAGACAGCAGTGTTTATGTTTCAGGAGAGGTGACTGTTCTAAAGGAGGCCTTGTAAATTTACAGTCAACTTTCTCAGATTACAGGAGATTATAGGTGCTGCTACTAATGTTTTACTTGTAAATAGCCCACTAGGTTAATAAAAGATAATATTTTGTTTAGCTTTTTATTCAGGATTTATTTTATGTCCCTTATGTTTAACATGCAACAGCTGAGCCAGTGAACAACGTATTTTCATGTTAAAGCATTTTATTTAATTTCTATTCACAATTGATTTTGTTATACTAGCCTACATAAATGTCATAGTCTGTACTGTATCCCCAATGGTACAGCAAATCACTCAAGGAATATGACATGCAGTTTAATTTAGTAAACAATGTTTAGCTTTTAATCTTAGTGAAACTGAGAGAAATTCAGGCCCAGGAGAATCCCCGCTTATCAATGAATCGTTAATCGATCGATAAGGTCAATTAACTAACGATTAATGAATTAATCCATAATTTGCATCCCTGTTCTAACCTGTTATTAATAAAAATTGAGAAGATTGGACTTTTTTGGAATATTTGAAACCCTTTTGTTTGTGGAATACCTAATGTGGCCCAGCCTCACCCAGACTCTACCCCCAGCTGCCCCCCAGGTAGGTTGAGTTTGAGACCCCTGGTATAAGAGCAGTCAAGCGATTACTGAGCATGCAGATGGTAAAGGTTGAAGCAAGGCAAATTGACTTTTTTGGAAGACATTGCGCTGCTCCTTCAGGCAGCTTCATCAGCTTTAACAGGTAAACCTCTTTCCCCACCAACCAGTTAGAACTGATGAAGCTGCTTCAGGTCCAATTAAGTACCGTAATCTAATAATAGGCAGGTTCAACTCATCATTGGTCACTGGTGAGATTTTCAGCAGAAAAGAGCAATGGTGTAGATATTCTAGTAAATGTATTTCCTTTTTTTAACAAATTACCAAAAATCAAATGTCATACATTTCGCAGTCTACATAGCCCTAGTCTATTAAAGGTAGGGTAGGAGATTTCATTCTGAGGCACTTTTTATTAAATTAGTGTAACTTCTCTTTACAAGCCGAGAGCAACCAATTAGTTCGGCAGTTTCGCTTTAAAACGAAGAATATGAATCATCTGTGGAAGCTATAAAACACTAAAAACATCAGCCAATCCTACGAGGCGCACCTGCGCGGAGTATTGGCTGGTTGTCACTCTCTTCCTGCTCTGCGCACCAGAGAGGTACGTGCATGATGGCCGAAGTCACAGACTGGATGGGAGGCGTGGCTTTGGGGTGAGCTCCGAGAGAAAGCAGCGAGTGTTTACTTTCAAAATCTGGCTGACTCTCACTGAGTTTTCAAAATCTCCTACCCTACCTTTAAGTGCAAATATATTTACTCAAAAGACTCACAATGTTGTTGACACAGGTGTGTATCACTAACCTGTATGCCAATATCTTGAGAGTTCTAATGTTGTGTAAATTAGCCACTGCCTGGCTGGGTAACATCATTGCTGGTTGTCCTTCATCTGCCTTCTCCGGCTGATCTACAAGTAACATACAGTACACAAAAACACAACACATGAACATGTGCATGTACACACACATAGCAGACTACAATTTGATGAAGATGCCTTTTGCAACAATTGCAGTCCGAGCAACTTTAAAGGGCCAATTTACCTTTGATTCTTCCTCTTAAATACTTCAGAAGTTCATTGGTTCCTTTCTGTATGAACGCACAGGTAAAGAGAGATTGCATTTAATACAAATGCTCTAGTGAGCATAACCAAATTATTTTCATAAAATACTGACACTAAAATGATTAGTCAGATTTCTTTAAACATTTCTATCATCATCATACATAGGGTTCACTAAATCAGTGCACTATATGCTACTATCTTTTTGTTCAATGCTCACTAAAGACTGCCATTTATTATGCTACATTTATAATGCGGAATGTTCACAACAATCATGGACCCCTTGTTATGTTGAAGGTTTTGGCAAGGCATTGGTGTTGCAGAGACAATCACATAAATGTTGTGTTGTAAAAGAAAAGGGCCAGCATTGTGGGACCAAGCCACTGATACTATTTTTATGCTTTAAAATGGCACAATGGTGGAGTGACTAATGTCACCTACAGTGAGAAGGTCTCGTCTAAGTCCTCGTAGAGGGTTTCCCTCCAACAGCAACACCTTCAGGTTGGGAAGCAGGCTAAGAGATGCTGGAAGACTGACACAATTTATGTGAAAAATCTTTTTTTAACACTCACACTAATAATGCAGAATATCACATAAAACGAAAAAAATACTTTATATACCAGTATTACAAAAACAAGCTGAGTATGCAAAGAGTGGTCGTTTGTGTGGTTATGATGTAAGTGGTCATGGCGTGAGGCACCTACGTAGTAATGTTGTTGTTGGTGAGGTCAAGGCGAGTGAGCGTGCTTAGTAAGGTGATCTGTTCAGGGAGGACATTGATCTTGTTGTCTCTGAGCTCTAGGTGAGATATGGCAGTCAGGCAAGCCAGCTGCTCTGTCTCCAACTGTACAATTTGGTTGTTGCCAAGATACAACTCCTACAAACGGACATGCAGGCACACACACGCACAGCATTGGATGACTAACAAATATGCCTTCAGTAATAAGTGTAATGTTGTGTAAAAAGTGTAAAATTTACCTTAAGTACAGGTGCAGGCAGCTTTGGCAATAGGCAAAGTTTGTTGTGCCTAAGATAAAGTTGCTGGAGAGCGAGCATCTGTGATAGGCTGGAGGGAATGTCAGTCAGCTGGTTGTTGCTGCAGTCCAACAACTCAACATCTGCCAAATCAGTCAAATAGAGCACAATTTACTTTCATACTAAGAATGTAACAGCTATATTTGGAGACAAAGCAGAAACTCACTGTGATTTCAGTCATTTTCAAATTCACACTGTCAAATCATCTGTGAATGTGGATGAATATATGTTTATTAAGATAAAATAGGATAGGACTTTATTGATCCATAGAGTATAGGTATAGTATGTTGTGTGTATATTACTATGCTAAAGGTTGATCTGACTCTTTGATCTGTCATCAGTTGAAAACTATGTGTATATTATTAAAAATGGTCCAACCTCTTTTTTCATATATGATATCTTACTTGTGAGCTGGGCTATGCTGTCAGGCAGACAGCTGAGTTTATTATGGCACAGGTTGATTTTCCGCAGATGAGTGAGACAGCCGAGGCTGCAGGGCAAGCTCTTCAGACGGTTGTTAGACAAGTCCTTCAGTCAATCATAACAATTAAGTCAGTCAATCACAACAAAGCAGATAAGAAACATGAACACTACACATACGACACACACAACACAGTTATGACCAGAGGTCCTGCGGTTGATCCAAGGGTTGGAAGGTTCAGGTGCCAACCAACCAGTGTAGCAATAGACTCAAGTGGAGGTTAGCCAATGTAGGCTAACTATCAAAAGAGTGAAAACAATAAGGACTTTCTGGCAGAAAATGTAAAAGGTTAAAAGGTTATATTCGTATGTACAGAAACCTAATCTGTATGGCAGCAGATAACTGAGCCAACACCAAAAAACGCCAAGTGCAATGGCTCAGACAAGGCTCGGAAAAAACAAAGGCTGGGAAACTGTGACACCTATCTGAAGTCAGCAGTGCTGCTGATGCTCACAATGCTGCCCTTGTCTGTTTGATTCTTTCTTCATGTCAGAATAATCAATGAAATTACTGCTGTGCCAGGTGTCTCTCTGACTAATGTCTCTCAACTTTTCATAGTAGGAACCTTAGAAGCTATGTGCACATTTATCATTGTGCTCTGGTACGTAAACAAATGGCAAAAATAATTATGCATATGTATAAAGTATTTTATCCTACAGATAAAAACAGGGATTGGTGTGCATCATTCACATTGTATTCACTTGTATTTATCTATTGTTACAAAAAAGTTATGAAAATACAAGCAGGTAGCAGAGTAGTAGCAGGTGCCTGCATGCAGATTCAAATGTCCTATAGTTGTGATCTGTGCATCACAACTACAGACTGTAAGGATTTGTTACCAGCTCAGTCAGGTTCCTTAGCTGTCCCAGTTCTTCTGGCAGGCTCTCCAGCAGATTCTGCTGCAGTGTGAGGCTACAGAGGTTTCCTAGAGTACACACTTCCTCTGGCAGTGATGACAGCTGATTGTGACTGGAAACCACACAGCAGTGGTTAGTCCCATTCAGTTCAATTAAACTCACCACACTATATTTATTCACATGACAATTTAAAAGATGCATGGAGTACACTTTACACATAAATAGATAATAAATAAATTGTAGTAAGATGCTGTAGTGTTTTCTCTTGCATGTGGCAGGAGCCTCAATGTTTTTCAGTAAGACCAAGTTATTTTATCCAAATGTGGGCTTATTAATCTAAATCAAAGTAGGTAGTCTATGATGTCATACCACATGGTCTGTGGAGTGTCACTGTCATTTATTTCCAATTATTATTATAATTTCCATACATATCAACATTTTGGTAAATGTCTATTCACAGAAACTTTATTGTTAGTAAAGGTGCTGTGCGTTATATGTAAAAGGTTGTGTTCTGCACTCAAGTAATTCTTCACATTATTCAGCTTGACACTGCCTGTTTGTGTGTGTTTACCTGAGGTGCAATTGCTGGAGCTCCTTTAGTTCTGCCAAAGCACTAGGCAAACTGCTCAGCAGGTTGTCATGAAGCTGTTAGAAACACAATTTAACAAAATTATGTGATATCTTAGTTAATAAAGGTGCTCTCCCATGTTTTTTTTTTTTTAGAAAATACTTGTCAACCACTAGTTTATAGTTTTATAGGAATTTAAAATGTTAGGCCAAAAGCCACATTATAAAAGCTGAATTGTCAAAGTCATTAGTTGTTGAGTCAGGGTTCCAACTAACTGGTTAATGATACTTACATCAAGCGTAGTCAGTGATGGCAGCAGTCTTATGTCATCAGACAATTGTGTAATCTGATTGGATGACAGCAGCAATTTTGTGAGGTCGGTTTGTTCCCACCAGCAATCTGATGCTCCAAACTCCACATTTTTGGCTTCCTCCGGTGTGTCAATATTTAGACGGTACACATTCTGAGGAACTGAGCCATACACAATATTGTTATTATTACACATTATTATTACAGTGGTTTGCCTTTGTTTTTCTAAAGAAAACACTAAAACACATACAAGAATTATAATATAATTTTTATTAGTATCCTTTCATATTGACATTGTCACGATCCAAGTTTTTTCGGTGATTTAATCCTTTGTTCTAGGTAATCGTTCCTGCTCTTGGGTTCTCCTGTGTGTTGTTTCTTGATTATTTTTCATATGTTGTAATTTAATTTCTTTATCCCTCCCGTAGGCCTGGAGGCGCTCTCCTTCCGGCTCTCCGGGGTCCGAGCGACCCCGAGCGACCCCGGCGGGGAGGAAGAGAGGGGAACGGCTACCCCTCCCTTTCCTTCTTCCTCGGGGTCCGTATGTGTGCCTGAGAGACGGTGAGAGGATGGGGGAAAAGAGAGGGGAACGGCTAACCCCCCCCCCTCCTTCTTCCTCGGGTCCGTATGTGTGCCTGAGCGCTGGCAAGGGGGGGGGCGGGGGATATAGGGAGAGAGAGAGAGAGAGAGAGAGAGAGAGAGAGAGAGAGAGACGGTGAGAGGATTGGGGGGGGAAAGAGAGGGGAACGGCTAACCCCCCCCTTCCTTCTTCCTCGGGGTCCGTATGTGCGCCTGAGCGCTGGGAGAGGATGGAGGAAGAGAGGGGATGGATAGCCCCGCACCCATCCTTCTCCCAGTCTCCTCGGGGTCTGTATGTGCCTGAGCGCTGGGAGAGGAAGGATGGAGGAAGAGCGCGGGGTCATCCCTACCCCTGCCTAGCAGGAGGGAGGGAGAGACACAGAGAGAGCGAGGAGGCCTGAGCGCGGGGTCATCCCTATAGCAGGAGGGAGGAAGAGAGGGAGGAAGAGAGGGAGGACGCTCAGGCCTCCTCCCTCTACCTTCCTTCCCCCCTTCCCCCCCCGGGGGGGGTCAGCTACACCCCGCGTCCTTGCTGAGTGTTCCTGAGAAACAGCGCCCCCGCGCGGACGCTGGGTGTACTGGGTGCCTGAAAGGGCACTTGGAAATTGGGTTTCGCCGCAAGAGGGCGCTGCGGCTGAGGGCCCGGGGAATAGGCGCTGCGGCTGAGGGCCCGGGGAATAGGGGGAGTGCGATTTTAAAACGCCCCCCCTATCCCTCCTCCCTATGTCCTCAGGGGGCTTTGTCTCCCCCCGCCCGAGGTCAGCGGGAGGGTTATTAGGGCCCGAGCACGAAATGTGCGAGAGCCCTATTGAAATGCAAGCGTTTATTCCAGATAATTGTTCCGCCCAAGGTATCGTGAATTTGCCCCTGAACGTGCTCAAAAACTCAAACTTGTCACAAAATTCTCCCCTGACCAAAATCATGACCTGACACTGTCGCCATTGACAAGCGTGGCCACATGGCTCTGCAGCGCCCCCTAAAGTGTGAAAATATTCACCGCAACTGCTACAGACTTGACACTCGGTACACTGATGTATCGCCTTGTGACAAGAAAAGAAGCCTCTTGGACGAAAATTCCATGATGTACAGGAAGTCCGCCATTTAAAAAAAAAAAACACGCCATTTTCCATTTTGCACTCTCCGCACTTTTGCGAACTCCTCCTAGGGAATTGCTTGATAGGGCTGAAAATTGGTGCCCTTGCCCTTAAGCGGTTAGGGACCAAAAGTTATCAAAAACACAGCACTTCGTCATACAGTCTGGCCCTTCGCCAACGCACAGGAAATAGATGTTTTTGTGGCTGTATCTCCCACATACTTGATCCAATGTGGACTTCACAGTCATGCTGAACATCTGACTCTGCACGCTGTGATATGCTGATATGCTACAGTCACTGCGCCAGCTACTGGCCAGAGGACCTGTATTTTGTATATGTGTGTTTTGGTGTACTCTTCTGCCCTGCAGACCACAGCTTGTGCCGGTACCAGGGGAGAGAGGACGTGGGACAATAGGGGAGGTGATGGCTGCTGGTCCTGCGTACCGCAAAGAGTGCGAGGGCCCGTCATCACTGCTTGCAGCTTTAATTAGGGCCCAAGCACTGAGTGGTGCAAAGGCCCTATTACAATTATTTGCCTGCCTGTTTAACCACAGTTTCCATGCCCAAAAACTCACCAAACTTTGCACACTCGTCAGGGGTGGCGAAAAATTTGATATTTTGTGGTCGCTGCAAATGAGCGGGGCAAAATGGCTCTACAGCACCCCCTGAAATTTTCAAAACCCCTCTCGCATTTGGCTTAGTTTGGCGTAGGTTAGGGTTGGGCGATATTGGCAAAAAAATTAATCACGATTAATTGTGGCATTTAGCCGATAACGATTCATTTGATGATTAATTGATAACAATTGCACTTACATGTTTTTGACTCTAAATCGTCACATTGTTCTAAAATGATACTGACAAATCATCAGTCAAGTTAACTACTTTATTTTAACAGGTTAAGCTGGTAAGTAGTGATTAGGCAACCAACCATGTAGGGCTGAACGATCTATCGTTTTAGACCGAAAATTGCGATCTCAGACAACGCGATTTTGAGATCGTCACGGCCACGGTTTTTTGCACTGCTCCTAACTGAATCAGGTTTTGTTTTGTCAAATGCTACGGCTGAAACGAAAAGAAAACGGAGGAACTGGTCCCTAAAACTAACTCCACCTTTATGTTCGGTACTGTTTTTGCTGGCAGCAGCGGTGCATCTTCTGTGTGTGCGCGTGACTTGTGTCGCAGTGGAAGGTATGCGAATGTATTATAATGCTCTCTGAACATTACCAGCTCGTTATATTCAGGTTCGCTGCTGTTGTGCCGTCAGCAGCTCTTCTACACCTGTGTGTGCAGTGGGAGTGTGTACATCCGATGCAGACAGAGGCAGCAGCTAATGACGTCACCAAAACAATAACGCAGGCATTTGATGAAGAGGCTCCATATGAGGACTCTAGTAAACGGTGGACAGAGGTGACAGCAGCAGCTCCGTTTTTCCTTAGATATGATTCCCATTAAATGAAACACATTGATCATGTGTTCTAAATCACATTGAACTTTAAGAGTTAATTAAGTCTCAATACTGTATTTATTGTTTAACCTTAGGAGGTACACTTCAGTCTGTTTAAATGATTGTTGAATAACACTTTACAGAACTACATTAGTCTTCTTTTTAACCTATTTGAAATAAAACTTTATGTTGTTCTGTAATTGTTATTTAAATTTTCATGTTTATTAAAACTAATACTGAGTGCACGTTATCAGAGTTTACTTTTAGATCTACTGAAGTGACAGAGTAGGCTACCTGAAGTCATTTACACAGAAACATGCAAATTAGTGTCAATGTAAAAACAAATCGTGATAAAATCGTGATCGTGATTTTATCATTAAAGAATTGTGATATAAAACGTTTGCCATATCGCCCACCCCTAGGTATGATGTAAGTTTATGTGATCTTTGCAAATGCTCATGTGCACTAAAAACTAAAAAAATTGTGGATGAAATCGAAATCGCAATATTTGCCAGAAAAATCGCAATTCAATTTATTCTTAAAATCGTTCAGCCCTACAGCCATGTTGGAAATATTTATTGACAACAGATGCACAATGCACAAACGGCTTCAAAATAATAATGAAGCAAACATTTAAAGTGACTTTGTCCTTCAAATGTTCTTATCTTAAGGTCACAGAGCAGTGCATATCAACATTAAAATTAAACAGGACAAATAAGTGTCTGTGCAAATGTACCTGTGACTGGAATATGTCAAACACTAGTGCATGTTTTCACTCATACTGTAGAACAGCAGCAGAAAAAACAAACAAACAAACCGGACAATTCCACATTTAAATGTATGTCTGTGCAAATCACCTGCGTTACGTTCTTCCAGCGCTTACTTTGATCGTAAGGAGCACAATGACTAAACGTATCGTGGATTCTCGGCAGCTTAATTGCACATGATACGATTTTGCTCAACCTCACAGGAAGTCCGCCATCTTGGTTGGAAAATGGCGATTTACACCACTGGTATGCGGACGAACTCCTCCTAGGGATCTGGCCCGATTGACTTGATATTTAGTGGAGGTCACCTAACGGACCTCCTGATCAAAAGTTATCAAAAGCTTTTCTCTAACTTACAGGGCGTGGCCTCTGTGGCTCACCAAAATCTGGCGACGATTCATGATTTCGCCACAGACTTCCAACTGCTCTCCAAACGTCTTCAAACTTTATGAGCATGATGAGGATTCCACTCTGAACGCCTCCATATGTCAAAACCCTGACTTACTTGTGGCGCCCCCTGCTGGTAACAGGAAATGTCTTTTTACTCTGATGTGTACTGCTCCTACATAGTTGGCACATCAACTTTGTTTCACCTCTGGAACTTTCCAACTAGTTGGTGAAGCTACACTATAAAGGCCGTGAAGCTGCGTGCAATGGCGTCTGTGTGGCGGCACGATGACTGTCGATCCTTCGCCGTGAGATTCCATTTTGGGTTTTTAATGACCTTAATGACCTTCTATGATCATGAAAATTCATACACACGTTCACAGAGGCGTGTCCTAGCAACTGATGGGGGTCTCGTAAGTGGGCGGGGCGCCCCCTTGAAATTTCGAAACTTTTTTTTGGAGTAGGAAGACAAAAGTCGGCACACAAGACAAAAGTCGGCACACACACAGAACACGTCCAGACGCACATAAAAGTCTCTTGCACCATTGATCTAGACCACACAGGAAGTCAGCCATTTTGATTTTGGCGTTCAAATTTCAGCGATTTCCACCATTGTTATGCGGACGAACTCCTCCTAAGGATTTCCCCAGAATGACTTGATATTCACTGGATGTGACCTAAAGGACCTGCTGATCAAAAGTTATCAAAAGCTTTTCTCTAACTTAAAGGGCGTGGCCTCTGTGGCTCGCCAAGATCTGGCGACGATTCTTGATTTCGCTATGAAACTTGGAATGGCTGTGGACTAGCAAAACAATGAACATTACCTTCTACTAGCCCTCGGCCCGACAGGTTGAGCTGGCCGCTCTTCCTGGCTGCCTTCAGGAGCCCATTGGGTACAAGGTCGATCTTTTCGGTCCGGAATCCCGCAATAGAGTCTACATTATCTGTACGTTTGAACCTAGACATTGTCTGCGTGGTGACGAACCCACAGTGTTTTCGTTGTTGCTGCTGTTTCTTCTTCTTCTTCTGCTTCTGCTTCTCTGAGCTTTACTGGCGGTTTTACCGCCACCTACTGGACTTTGTGTGAGAGTGGACAGGAGATTCTACAAAGAAAAAATATATATACAGTATTCCGCATAAATAAGTGCACCCCCTTTAAAAAGGACGAATTTAATCAGTAGCTCAATAAACAAAAGAACAATTTCCAAACTTTTCGCAAGGCTGAGTTTTATTGAACACTTTAAATTAAGGTTAATAATCTAATTTAGGTCACAAAATCTTCCGTTTTACTCAAATTGGTTGAAGCAAAAAATGAATACACTCCACAACAAAAACTACTACAGCTAGTATTTTGTATGAGCACTACTCATATAACCAGTAGATAGACAAATATGATTAAATGTAATTTATATTTTATTCAATTGTAAGACTTGATACAGGGTCTGTTTGTAATTTTAATACTTTAAATTAAATAGCTAAATGTGTAAGAACCCTGCAAATAACCCTGAAACCACTGCTTTAATGTGTCATTAAGCATCAGGTCTGTCACTGCACCAGAGAATTACTGCTGGGTGGAGGAGAGTGGGGCTCCCTGCAGGACCAGCTGTCTGTCCTGGAGGAGGTGTACTGACCATCATCACCTTTGGAGGGTGAGGATACATATTTTATAGCTTTTCATATTTTAAGCTGCTTTGGAAACCGCTCTGTGGAAGTTATTATTTTTATTTTTGCCCTTTTTAAAAACATCTTTAGTAACATGGCAGCCGCCGATCGTCAGCTCTGCAAACCCTGATGGACGATGTGGTGGACAGAGGAGACAGACACCCCCCTCCCCCAGATGATGTCCCACTCACAGCCAGAGGACTCCAAGGTCTTCACCGTGGCATCGTCCAGTCCAGCAGCACCAAGGACTCCTGCTCAGCCAAACATTTATATATATGTTCTTTGTGAATAGTATTTTCTGCTGATCTTTTATAAATAATAAACTGTACATTTTCATAATGCCCCCTGGTAAATAGTTAGAAATGTTCAAACTGTGTCTTTGTAAATATTGTACATAACACAACACACACACAATAAATGATTTACTGTGGTCACTGAGTAGTTGTTCAAAAGTTTACTTCAATTATAAATAGGTGATGAAACACATAATGTAACAAGGTTAGAAGAGTTTAAGAACACAGAGACAATAATTTAGTATACAATTTAATAAGTAACATTTAAATAACAGAACATAAAATCACTGCTGTCCACCATCCTCTCAATGAGCTGAGGTCTGTCCGTTCTTTCTCTGCTCTCTCCCTCTCT
Source organism: Parambassis ranga (assembly GCF_900634625.1). Classification (NCBI taxonomy): domain Eukaryota; kingdom Metazoa; phylum Chordata; class Actinopteri; family Ambassidae; genus Parambassis; species Parambassis ranga. The sequence continues at coordinate 166,605 of NC_041025.1, read as the reverse complement.
CTCTCTCTCTCTCTCTCTCCTCTCCTCTCTCTCCTCCCTCTCTCTCTCTCTCTCTCTCTCTCTCTCCCTCTCTCTCTCCTCCCTCTCTCTCTCTCTCCTCTCTCTCTCTCTCTCCCTCCTCCTCTCTTCCTCCCTCTTCTCTCTCTCTCTCTCTCCCTCTCTCTCTCCCTCTCTCTCTCTCTCTCCTCTCTCTCTCTCCCTCCCTCTCTCTCTCCCTCCCCTCTCTCTCTCTCCCTCCTCTCTCTCTCTCTCCCCTCCTCCTCTCTCTCTCTCTCTCTCCCTCTCTCTCTCCCTCTCTCACTCTCCTCTCTCTCTCTCGCTCTCCCCTCTCTCTCCTCTCTCTCTCTCTCCTCTCTCTCCCTCTCTCTCTCTCCTCTCCCTCTCTCTCTCTTCCCCTCTCCCCTCTCTCTCTCTCTCCCTCTCTTCCTCTCTCTCCTCTCTCTCTCCCTCTCCTCTCCTCCCTCTCTCTCTCCCTCTCTCTCTCTCTCTCCTCTCCTCTCTCCCTCTCTCTCCTCTCTCTCTCTCTCTCCTCTCCCTCTCTCTCCTCTCTCTCTCTCCCTCCTCCTCTCTCTCTCCTCCCTCTCTCTCTCTCTCTCTCTCTCTCTCTCTCTCTCTCTCTCTCTCTCCCTCCCTCCCTCTCTCTCTCTCTCTCTCTCCTCTCTCTCTCTCTCTCTCTCTCCAGCCTCATCTCCTCCGTTATCAATTGTCAGGTTTCTTCTGTTTCTCTCTGCTCCTCCTTCAACAAAATGACAACAGGCAGAATGACCGTTTGATATAATAACGATAATATTGCTCCTCACGTGAACTATACTTTATACTATACTACAGTAAACAGTCCAGAAACAACATTCAATCAAAGCGTTTAGTTTACAGCGCCTCGTATCAACAGGACGTCATGTTTGTAAATATAAAACTCATTTTTTTAATGCCGCTGTCACTACTAGCATTTTAAAACTCTCGAACTACTGCTCTTTACTTACATTTAAATGTGAATTCGGCACTCCTGCCGGTGCCGCTCGCTTGGTCCGTCTGTGGCTGTGTCCCAATTCAGGGTCTGCATCCTTCGGAGTGCGCATTTTAAGGCCGCTTACGTCACAAAGCTGCGCGAAGGCTGTCCCAATTCGCCAAAAGTCGAACGGTCCTTTAAATGCGTCCTCCAAATGCGTCCTCCTTTTGCCTGAATTTGGAGGACGCATCGCTACCATCCTTCGTGGCCTTAAATATCCCACAATGCTTTGCGGACCTACTTTTTGTCCAATAGTACGATGACGGACCAAGCGAGCGGCAGCGGCAGCGGCAGGAGTGCCGAATTCACATTTAAATGTAAGTAAAGAGCAGTAGTTCGAGAGTTTTAAAATGCTAGTAGTGACAGCGGCATTTTTATGCGAGTTTTATATTTACAAACATGACGTCCTGTTGATACGAGGCGCTGTAAACTAAACGTTTTGATTGAATGTTGTTTCTGGACTGTTTACTGTAGTATAGTATAAAGTATAGTTCACGTGAGGAGCAATATTATCGTTATTATATCAAACGGTCATTCTGCCTGTTGTCATTTTGTTGAAGGAGGAGCAGAGGGAAACAGAAGAAACCTGACACTTGATAACGGAGGAGATGAGACTGGAGAGAGAGGGAGAGGGAGAGAGAGAGAGAGGGAGAGGGGGGGGAGAGCAGAGAAAGAACGGACAGACCTCAGCTCATTGAGAGGATGGTGGACAGCAGTGATTTTATGTTCTGTGTTATTTAAATGTTACTTATTAAATTAAAGGATGATATTAAATCGTTCTTGTCTCTGTGTTCTTAAACTCTTCTAACCTTGTTACATTATGTGTTTCATCACCTATTTATAATTTAAGTAAACTTTTGAACAACTTCTCAGTGACCACAGTAAATCATTTATTGTGTGTGTGTTGTGTTATGTACAATATTTACAAAGACACAGTTTGAACATTTCTAACTATTTACCAGTGGGCATTATGAAAATGTGCAGTTTATTATTTATAAAGATCAGCAGAAAATACTATTCACAAAGAACATATATATAAATGTTTGGCTGAGCAGGAGTCCTTGGTGCTGCTGGACTGGATGATGCCACGGTGAAGACCTTGGAGTCCTCTGGCTGTGAGTGGGACATCATCTGGGGGAGGGGGGTGTCTGTCTCCTCTGTCCACCACATCGTCCATCAGGGTTTGCAGAGCTGACGATCGGCGGCTGCCATGTTACTAAAGATGTTTTTAAAAAGGGCAAAAATAAAAATAATAACTTCAACAGAGCGGCTTCCAACGCAGCTTAAAATATGAAAAGCTATAAAATATGTATCCTCACCCTCCAAAGGTGATGATGGTCAGTACACCTCCTCCAGGACAGACAGCTGGTCCTGCAGGGAGCCCCACTCTCCTCCACCCAGCAGTAATTCTCTGGTGCAGTGACAGACCTGATGCTTAATGACACATTAAAGCAGTGGTTTAATACAGACCCTGTATCAAGTCTTACAATTGAATCAAATATAAATTACATTTAATCATATTTGTCTATCTACTGGTTATATATCTAGCGTTTGCTCAGTAACCGGTATATTAATTATGATCAATAATATGGTTAAACAGCAGCTTACCGTCACCTCCCCACTGCGCTCTCCCAGCCTGAAGAAAAGGAGCCGTCACAGGTTTTGCTGCTGCTGGAGCCGCCTCTCCTCTTCCTCCAACAACAAATAAATATATTAAAATATTCCAAATGTCTAAATCCACACTGTTGTCCCGTTTGTTGTGTAGTCCGTGTTGTGTCGCTGTCGCTGCTTTTGTTTTTCCCGGGGCAAAATTTATGACGTCGCGCCACAATCAGGAAGTGCTTTGAAGGCCAGACCGTCCCATTTACCAACGGTGGAGGATCCTCCGGAGGATCCTCAGGAGGACGCGGCCTCCTGAATTGGGACACAGCCATTGTACTATTGGACAAAAAGTAGACCCGCAAAGCATTGTGGGATATTTAAGGCCACGAAGGATGGTAGCGATGCGTCCTCCAAATTCAGGCAAAAGGAGGACGCATTTGAAGGACCCTTCGACTTTTGGCGAATTGGGACAGCCTTCGCGCAGCTTTGTGACGTAAGCGGCCTTAAAATGCGCACTGCGAAGGATGCAGACCCTGAAATGAGACACAGCTCTTGTGTTTTGTCTCGTGTTTTACTTCCTGTGGTTTCCCTGTGTGATTACCTGCTCCTCCCTAATGTGACTCACCTGTGTCTAGTCTGCTTCTGTCTCATAAATAAACACTTTTAAACCCGGTTAGGGTGGTAGGCATTTTGTTTAGAACTGATTTTAATACAGTTCCATCTTAACATGAATCATAAATTTAAAAGCAAGCCAATAAAGTCACCACACACAATATCTTATTACAACATTTTATGACTTTAATCCACAATTCCTGTAATGTTAAAACACTAGTCTATTTTACATATCTCAGTTATCAGCTAAAAAACATGGAATGACATAAACAAAGCAAACTGGTTGGGAAGATAAATATCTAGCCAGAATGTAACCTATGCTAAAACTGTTAACATCTGGGTCTACCTGTTTATAATTTAACTATGGGAAGAAACGGTGCATGTTGGACCTAGTTAAAGAGCTGAATATGTGAAGTAAGTGTTCATCTGAAGGTCAAGTATAAGCACATGAATGAATATAATAAGACCCCATTTTGTTTGGTAAGGAATGTCCCTCATAGGTGTCATCATGACAAAAGTTTTCATTTCATTTTCAATCAAGTTAAACCATTGACACTCCACTGGAAACCAGTGAAAAAACAGAAACTGTTGAGTTGTGGTTCCCACTTTCGAGACCGTTTGTAAAGGTGCGACTGAAGATACAACAGCAGTACTTGGCCTCACAGAGACCACAGTGCATGCAGCAGTGCATCTCATCAACACAGATCAGAACAGCCAGCTTGAAGAACTTTTCATATGTGATCTAGTGAATATATTATCATGAATCTGTCTCGTTTTGATCAGGTCAAAGGATTCTGGTTTCCATCATTCAGCTGGACTTCACTTTAGAACAGGGCAATGCAAAACAAACGCATTTGTTTGCTGCTATTTATTTTTGTTGAATTTGTAGATCTGAGTGTAGAACAGAAATGTTGCAACAGCCATAAATAAAATAAAGGGTCTAATCTTCTGTTTTAATGAAGAATCTAACTGTATCACTTCCATGTTTTAACAGATGAAAGAACAGAGAGCAGAGTTTCAGACAAGCACATCTAATCACAGAATCTGATCTGTTCTGTTCCTGAGTAAATGCAACTGCAGATTGAGAGAGGGCACAATTAATAAAAGCACATATATTATTTCAGAATGTGAGTGACATGAGATCTGTGGAGATGTATTTACAAAGGAACAGTCTGGAAGGGGAATGGCCCTGGAATTGAGTCCTCTCTCCATCTTCCCTGTTCTTCCTTAGGTCTAGAGGATTTTCAAGTCAACAAAAAAGGAACAGTCAAACACAACCCTCACATCACTGACTGTGGTACCACAGAGGATCCCAAGTCAGCAATGACTTGTTTACTGCAGCACTTTGTAGCTACCCTTGGTATTTTATAGACCATGGCAGGAAGTCAGCATTCTGGAAGGTAGAATCAAGGGTGAGGATTCAGACGTAGAAAAGCCGCACCCTGGAAGTACTGACGTGAAGGTCATCATCGTAAAATTTCGTTTCGATAATCACATTACCACTAAAAAAAAAGACACATTCAAACATATGGAAACAGTAAACCTACTAAAGCTAGATCTATACAATTGTGATTGTAAGAATGAAAGCACAATTAAATTAGGTGTAACTCAGTGTTTGCTTAGGGCTAAATAACAGCTGTTTAGGATTTATTCGTATTTCCAAGTACAAAGGAGAGGGCAAACTCACGTTAAAACATTGGCTGGCATCATCTGGGACTCTGGAGCTGCTTCTATCAGAGACTGCCACGTATTGGTGGAGTTGGGTATCACAAAACCAAACTCAAAAAACCACTCTGGACAGAGAGACACAGTGTTTCAGCCATGATTCCTATTTATACAGTATGAGAATGTAGAGTATGAGAATAAACAACATGTTAATTTTTTTATGTTGCTAGTAGTAGCAGTAGTGTTCTGTTCTTTTCCCCACTCTCACTCATGGATGACCTTCTACTCACCTCCAGACTCCCCTCTGCTGTTGGTCATTTTACATATTTTACATTTTACATATATATATATATATATATATATATAGTGTTTATATATATAATATATATATATATCTGATGTTGCTTTTTCCATTTTGCCTCACTGTTCTGTGTTTAACATTGAACAAGGTATGATCTAATCTGAAATATGTCATTTCCTGGCTGCCTGAGTTTATGGAATGTTCAGAGCTTAAGTGGATGATGTCATTGCTAGAGTCTGAGGAGAACAATCATACAGAAATTTGTGTCTTTAACCCGCTCACATGTTTGCAATTTATGATATACCTCTGTGGTAATGTGGTAATTCATGCTGTTATAACTTTTTTTTTACCGCATGTGTACCACAGCACCCCCTGGTTCTCATTATGACGTAGCAGTTTAGCTAAAGTTTCATTGTTTATGCTGATTACCTTCTAAACACTGCCCTTTGAAGAAAACTTTTTGCTCCAGTCTGAACTTTTCCAGTTTCTCAGAGGAAGAAAAGTTCAGTTCTCTAGACACTGCTTTACACTTCAGGATCTTCTTAGGGACACGAGCTGGTGAAACGACGACAAACTGAAATTAATCGTTAGACATGAAAACGTGTAATAGCCTACATATTTTCAACATTTACCCAAGCAAATGTTGGGTACTGCTACTAGAGAAGTACACTCCAGCAACTACTACTACTCAGTTGGAGTAACTCTCCAACTGAAGAGGGTTCACATTTAATTCCTGCGGCTAACCAACAATTCGCCACTAACAAGCAAACAACCTCTCTCTCATCTCGTACACACACACACTCATGCACTCTCACCCCTCCCAGGTATGCGCAAACACACAGCCACTGCCCAGTTTCTTAAAGTAGACATGCCACTCTTATAACATCTGTTTTTATTAGGCTATATGAAGTCGTTTTGATTTGTCTAGTGTACAGTAATGAATGGATAGGATTACTTTTCTGGTACAGTACTTTGTTTTTATTTATGCCATTATCTGAATTCATTCATTAGGGTGTTAGCATTTCAATTATATTTTACTAGGGATCCAGAAATGGAGCTATAATTTATCTTACAACATGCTGGATCTTGCCATGGGGGTAGAACGAAGTCAGAAAATCCTTGATATGATTGTCATGCAGTCAGTTGGCCTCACAATTTAAACAGTTATAAGATACCAGTCCCACAGCAGGCAGCAGGAATAGTTCATTTATTTGTATGGAGTGAGGTAATACAAAGATAAAACAATACAGGGGTCAGAACTGTTGAATCACTGTATGCTACACCTTTTACCTTGCTATACCACAATACGTTACTAAACCGACTTTGTGATAACATACCTTCATGTTCTACTCCTGGTACAGAGAGGTCCTCTGTTCCCTGCCACAGCACTTTGCCCGTCTCTGCATCCCGAAGATTCATCCAGTTTCTGCGATGAAGGTTAAGTAAACTGCAGTACATGTTTACATACATTCTTTGCTTGTCTCAGAGTGCCTACTTAGTCAACAATGGAGCAGTGTAGTACAAATCTTGTTTTGTTATGTCCTGTTGTTATGGCTGTAGTTATCTGAATAACTGTTAATATGTTACATAAGGACACCTATTAAGTTTGTTTTTTATGCTTCATATAGCTAAACAGTCATCAATGTGCCATTACCGTACACCTACTCAGCCTGCTGTTATCTATTCTATTGTTATTATTATAACTTGCCTTATAACTTGTCTGTTCTTGACCCATCCAGGGTGTACCCCGCCTCTCACCCAAAGCTAGCTGGAATAGGCTCCAGCCCCCCGTGACCCTGCACTGCGGAACAAGCGGGTAAATAGAAGATGGATGGATGGATCTCTGTTCTTGGTCTCGGATTTGGTCAAATAAACTTCAACCGAAAATGCGACTTTTCAGCTGGTGTGACGAACAGTCCGGTGCAACTTATATATGTTTTTTTTCTTCTTTACACATATTTTGTGGCTGGTGCGACTTATACTCCAGTGTGACCTATAGCCTGGAAAATACGCTAGTCCTCTTTACTCCATTTATTTAGCACAGAACAGAAATACACTGAACTGAGCTTGGATAATGTGAGCTGTTATCAATGTATCAGATTTGTTAGAACAATAAAATAATCATTTAAATAAATATGCTCAAAAGTGGTTTATGATACTTTTACTATGCCCAATCAAACTAATGAATGCAATCAGTTCCACCAGGGATACATACAAAGCAACAGTGTTACCTAAAGACAGCAGTGTCTACTTGAAGGGAGCCACGGCAAAGCCTGTTGCAAGCTGTCTCATCAATCTGTCAGTGGGTCAGCTGTTCCTGACTTCCACAACCACTGTCAACACTGCATAGGCTACATGTCAATCACAGAGCCTGTATGGACCTTTTTAGTGCATCACTGCTCATGCATCAACAACACAACAGGGAACATAATAGTAAGAGCCTTGATCCATGATGAAAAGGCAACACACCAATATACATATACTACATACAAGTAACACTGTAACACTATGGAATACAATCATATTGCTATAGCCTGTTAGATGCTTAGAATTGCAGTTGATTCATAGATAGGATGAATGCCTGAATTAGTAGTAATTAGTAGTAAGAGGAGCTGGTGCTGATCAAAGTCACATTATGTAGATGTATGTAAGTTGTCATTGTTTAAAAATCATTCTATTCTACGTGACTTTTGTGCCATATTTTATCATACCCAGTGTTTGGATTCTGTAGTGAATGGACAACCTATCTATAGCAACCCAAACTGTTCTGTGTACCAGGCTGTAAACATTGATTCTGTTGTAACAATAGGGCATTGTAACATTTTTGGTCTTTGGAGTTTTGAATGCAGCCCACAAACATAGACTGACACCTCCAAGGTTGGAAAATGAAAGGTTTCATCACTGCATAAAGAACCATTACCCTAGAAGCTACATTTCTGGAAGATTCTTAACTAAGCATCCTGTCACACACAGATACTACTTAGTGTCACACACACTCAGCTTTACACCATCAGTTGTCTCTGACTGTTTTGCAACCACATTAAACTAAAGCACTTGCACTATAGATTTTATGTCAGTCATGTTGCAATCCTAAATTCATTCTGCATTGTACATTGTTTTTTTTATTTGACAGTCGTAAGCCCACAGGTTCCACTGTAATGATTACAAGCATTACATCAAACATGTAGACAGGCCACTGACTTGTCAGTCATCCCTCATCCATCTAGAAGTCAATAAACAAGACTATATTACCTGAGGTCTTCATTTAATCTTTAAATGTGTTCACAGAAACATCCAGAAAAAGAACTGGGATTTAAGTATGATTATGATGGGAACTAATTTTACATCCAACGTAACAGCAATGTACGGTGTAGCTCACCATATAGTATTTCATTAGTGACAAATAAAATCAGTCAAATGCTAAGGCTGCACTGGCCTTCAGACAGCCTTATAGGTCAGATCAGCTGTCCCACTTCCTCCATCTTTCCAGTAAAGTGTGCTGAGTTGAAAGGCTGCTCTAATTGCCTTGAGCATTGCTAACACTAATCTACTTTCAATTCATCGTCCTCCACATCTTCCAGAATAATCCAGGCCACAATGTAATGTCTTAGTGATGCCCCTTTACCAGATTGGCTGAACACTTATCATCTACATCTGATGTTCACACCTAAGTGAAATCACATAGAAACTATGAGTGAAGTGAGACCTTCATCTTCATTTCTCTAAAATAAAATTCAGGACTTAAAAAAATAAATAGCTAAAAAAACAATATACAGGTCCAATAACATTATAAACGCCTGTGCAGTCACCTCCCCAGAGCATTTCACAGGCAGTGTGTGTAAACCACCAGGGTGCCTCCAAAAATCTGTGCAAACATACACACATGTTAATTAGCCCCCAGTGAAAAGCTGCTGTCATCATTTAGTGTGCATTTATTATGAAAGACTTGTTAATAGCTCAAAGTCAGGGCAATTTCCTAACCCAAATCTATGCACAGCTTTATATTCATATATTTATAGATTCACCTTTAAATAATAAATGAAAAGTTGATACATCATGCTGTCCATTTATTTTAAAGTATTGGTTGACAATGTATTTATAGCTCTATGTACAACTGAGCTATAGGGTTAGGGTTAGATAAAGAGAACGCATACCATTACAATAACCACCAACACACACACAAGTTCTAAACACCACACCATTTTAACAGTGTTGTACCAGCTTTCAGATGGCTCTCACAGCTTCTCAAAGCATTATTTTAGTCCCCTTAGGAGGCCTTAAATCGTGCTGTTATTTACAGTGATCATATATTAGATTTTGACTGTTTCCCAAAGTTATTTTACCAAAAAACTCCTGAGTAGTCTACTATGAAAACAAAATAAGATACACTGACCATACAGTTTTTAATGTCACAAAGGTGGCTCCCTTAACTGGGCTAGAACTTGCTAAAAGCTCACCATGGTCAATTTATAGATTTTCAGTTTAAGGCAGTCAGAAAGTTTGCTACTTTTTCCACTGACCACTTGTCCAATCCTCTGGACCTTGTTTTCTAAGTTCTATTAGCATATTTTCAGACTGAGAAAGCTTGAATTCCACAATGATATGTTTAATGATATTGATATTGTTTGAGAGCAATTTGGAATTTTCAACACAGGAGAAAAAATAATAAATGTGACCCTCCGCAAAAAAATGCCAGACCCTCTAGCAAGCACTAAAAGACAAACACAATTCCCCTTTAACAGGAAGAAACCTTGTACAGGATCCAGCTCACACGAGGTTGGACACCAAAACAAGCTTCCAATATTTGAAACTAATACATGTAACATTGTGTTTTAGTTTAAATTCTTAATATGTCTGTTTCAGTGGGAGCTGGATAGATTTTCAAGCAGATTAAGAGTCAACACATGTCAAACACTCACTTTCAAGGGAACCTGCATGAGTCGGAAGCAGGAAGCTGAATCTGACAAGGACAATTCATATCCAGCATCATGGTACCAGTGATCTCCAACTAACACTTCCAACAACAGGGTTTCTGGAGCCAGTTCACACAGAGTCAAGCACCTGCTGCTGGTATACCATCATGCCCTATGCAACCCCAAATGTAGCACATTAACTCAGCCCTACACCATTGTAATTGATTCTCGCATGTGTATTGCTGGAGACCAAATGAACAGTGTCAAGCCTGGAGTCATGGATGAGGGTATTCTGCCTAAAAGCCCATGTCTGTTACGTTACATTACACAAACCAGTACATCTCTGCCTGTTGATTGTTTGGATGATAAATTATCAAAAAAATTTCTAATATTGCAGTGCACTGCTGTTGCTGACAGACAGCTCCTAGAGGTAACTACTTTCAGTGCATTACAGCAAGGGTTAAGGTTAATGTGATTACAATTCCAACTGAACTGAAACCTTAACTAATACAAACAGCAAAGCATAGCCACTATTATAATAACATAACAACAAATAACATGAACTGCACATGGTGCGATTGAGGGGAGTGCATCAGGATCACACACGCTGTACAATATCAACATGACGAACAGCACGATCAGTCGTCAAAAGACCCAACCACACTGCAGGCCGAAACCGTCTGTAACTGTACACAAGCTCAGCAACCTCTGGCACAAGAATTTCCTTCGGGATTAATAAAGTTTTATCTTACCTTATCTTATCTCTTATCTTAAGAGACATACAGGCTGTCAAGTTTTAAAAAATTATGAAAATGAGTGTAGAAATAAATGTCAACAAAATCAAAGGTGAGAATGAGTTGTGTACATATAACACAACAGTTGATTTCCTCTCCCTGTATATGCTGATGTTCACAATTCAAAACTCAAAATAATGCTCTACTTTACATTAAGTTTCGGATCCTGATTACACCATAAAATGTTACCTTTCTTCATCATCAGAGTAGTGTCCCTTTAACAATTTATATTTAGCCAAACACAGTTTTCTGTTTTAACCAAGACAAGAAAAAAGACTAGCTGTGTGTGTTTATGTATGTTGCAGTATGCAAAGACTGGTTCAGGTGAAAGCACTGCTGATCCTCAGCATTTTATAAGACTATTATAAATAGTAGTAACATGAATTAAACAGATTTCTGGTGGAGCTTTCTTGGGGACAACTTCCGAAAACATCGTCAAACCGGAGCTGAATAATAGAAGATGAACATTTACAAAAAGCACCCAGCCCTGTCAACCACCTGTTACAATAACATTATCCCTATCACATGTAACTATTGCTACAGTGTCCTTTAACCAAAGCCAAGCAAGAACGCAAAGCAAAAGCGCTCGTTGTAGCTGCGAGCGGCCGTTTAAATGTATTCTACCTACATAGGAAAACACGGAGACGTTTCATTTACCTTGTATGATGACAAACAGCAGCTATGTATCTAAGCGATGAATCGGACAGGTTAGCCATGGCAGCTAACCTCAATGTATCAGTCGACCCTGCAGCAGTTACTACAACCATTTGGCTAATGTCAGACAAGGCTCAAGCTAGCAAGTAATAGTCATTACTGCGAGTCTATTAACGCGCATCTGACCGTCACAGAATATCACTAGAAAACAGCAAAAAGGATACAGTTTGAAGCCCTTCAATATTTCTTTGGCCCTGTCTTCGTCTGAAGACATTTCAGAAATGGTTTGGTTCCGTACAGATAACCCAGAATTAACTGCGATAACAAGGCTGCTCTTCACGGTAGTTTAACGGGTTAGCTAACTACACTGGCTCTATTCGTCTGAATAGCTACACTATGCACACCTTACACTGTACAGTTCAGCTGCGGGATAAACCTGATCCGATAATACAATCAGCTAAATATACACTGCTAACCAACAAACAGTTAGCCTAACCAGTCAAAGGCGAGAGTAAGTCCTACCAGCCTATCACGTAGAGGCTAACAAATATGGGCGGGACTAAAACGGATAGAGACCGTCACCAGTGGCAACGCCACACGCCACGGATGTATTAAGAGTACAAACCATAATACGCTCCGGTAGATACGCGTACCTCATCCTTTATCATGTAAAGTATTAAAATTTATTCGAATTAACATTTAAAGAAAAATATTTAAATTACATAACTGATCTTATACATACACAAATCAGTTTTCAGAGCAGTCATAAAAAATAAACAATAAAAACAGGTGTATATTGTTGCTTAATGGGGCATCTGAAAATTAAAAGATCGTTAAAAATGTTAAAATGTGGAAGAAAGGATGAGGCAACATATTGGAAAAGTCCAGTATGTTAGATATTTGGAATAAGGCAAGCACACCAAGTTTATTTTGCCAGCATCTGATGCTGATAATGTTCTCCTCCTTTAGGCCAATTGCCATTATGTTCACATATTCATCCTTAAATCAAGCACAAACCTAAAATCTTACTCTCAGTCTCTTTCACCCAAACTTGCAGAAAAACTGGTTGAGTCTCCCTCCTGTTTGGAGCTTACTGCTTTACTTTTTTCTAATTTAGTGCTCAGTACAAATAAAGTGTTTATCTATGGCATTCTTTCTGCATTATTAATTATTAGACTCAATTGGCTTCTGCCAAAAGTAAATGAACCTGACTTTTTAATTAAATTAATCACAGTTATCATATTTTTCTGTAGTGCCTGTACAACAGTTTTACTCAAACAGAAGTTGAGTGTCTTGACTGAACAGATTGTTTTGTTGACAGTGCTATTGTGAATCAGAGGATGCTAACCTTATGGTGTAAGACACAAATTCAGACCCTGAATATTGTCATCACTAAAGCTGGAAAGAGGGTTTTATTTCCCTAAATTATGATATATATTCTGATAGTCTGATAATGTAGCAGTAAATGTATTAACTCTGAATAAATTAAGGATTAATTAATGCATAACTGATCCAAAATACTGCAGCAGGAACACTGATGGGAATTACCAACAGATCATATTCTACAGTAGTGTAAAATCCAAAATACTTTTTTTTTTACCTCACTTAGAAGGTCCTTAAAGACTTCGCTTTGTCATACCTGCAAGAGCTTATAGCCCTGTGCAACTACCTTGTAGTAAATAGAATGAGGGAAAACTTTGAGCTATCAGGCACCCGTCCAGTAAAACCAGGTCCCAGTTGGGTACCTTTAAGATTTTGGTTTGATAAAGCTTATTGGTAACCTGATTCTCACTGTGAGAAGGTCTGTTGTTATAGTTACTGTAGGTACAGCTAAAGCTGTAGCTAGAGCAGGATCGACTAATCCTTAGCTATCGTCTTAGATATGATTCTACCTATAGCAGGGGGAACCAAACATGATCCAATGACCAATTACTCCTCTTCCCTCTCCTTGTTTCATGTCATTAACTAGGTGTCATCTCTCTTGTAGTTGTGAGCTGGTCTCCACTCTGCATTTACACCAGCATCTCTAGCTCCAGAGCTGTCTACCTTGACCAAAGTACAATGCTAAAAAATGGTGAGTTTACAATTCTAAGAATAAGAACAGACTAATATTGGATATAAATCAAATCAAGACACGTCTTTTAATATAATGCCATTCATATGGCTAGTATACTGTATCACACAATGATTGAAGTACTTTGCAATCGATGTGTTGTATATCAATTGCCTGCCTAACAATTCCTAACCACCTGAGGTTTTTTTTAATCCAGTGTAATGAAGTCAATGTGTATGCTGCATTCTTGGTCTTGTCCTCTTTCCATTCCTGCTGTATCTTCTTGACCTTCGTCATTACTTGATCGGCCATCAGCTAGAAGATCCTCTGATATGACCCTGGTCCTGTGCATAGTTATGTTGTATCGTGCTCAGCATCCAACTTGATGTTTTTTTATTATGCTCTGTAAAGCACTTTGATTAGCTTCATGTATGAATTCATTGTTAAAATGTAATCTGTAAAGCTTGTTACAATATGCACGTAAATGTACACGTTATGCCACTGAATGCTTATTCGATATATTCAAACACCTGCCCGAGTCATAGTACGTGTGATGCAGTCATAAAAATCAGACCAGTAAACATCCTCAGCACAGTACGAGGCTCAGTCTTGCTGGTCCATCAGACCCAGATAACACAACTAAGTCAATCAGCAGAACAAACAAGTGCGAAGGTAATTAAACAAAACTTTATTAAGTGACAGTTTAGTCCTTCTTGGCAGCAGCCTTTCTCATTGCAGCCAGCACATTGCTGAGCTCTTCACGCTTTCTCTTCGCACGAATGTGAGTTCCAATCTGTGGGGTTGTGGGGACAAACAACCAACATTAGGCAGAGTCACCTTAGCCATATTTAAGATGACAGGGGAGTATGTTATGTCTGTCTGAGGACAACCATCAAAGACAAATAGAGTTTAGCTAAACACTGTAAAATAAAAATGAATATACACAAAGATACATACAATATGATAAACATATACAACAGACCAAAACTTCCATACACACAGAATTGGAGTTGAAAAGCCATTTACTGCTCAGTATTCTGCTCCAGCACAAAAGAGAAAATGCTTCAGAGATATTTAGTTTACCCTGACGTGCACCTGCAAGTGTTCTGACAGATCAAGCATGCTCACCCTTTTCTTGATAAACTTGAGGGCTCTCTTGTCCTTTGACACTTTTAACAGCTCCATGGCTCGTCTCTCGTACGGAGCAAAACCGCATACTTCACGGATCATGTCTCGGACAAACTTGCTGTGTTTGGTCAGATGCTATACAGTAAAGACATGGTGATTAAAGACAAATTTTACCCTCTATGCAACACAATACTTCATCACAGCCTTAACTGCTAGCTTGTGGTTTATGCTCTGGATCAATACAAATACATTTGAACTGAATAGCAGAAACTGGAATATAAGAACCCTACTTGTGGTGTTAAAGGTGGGTGTAAACAAGTTTACATGTTCCACTAATCTATGCTGGTAATTACACATTTTTAGTGAAATAGAAGTAAACAGGAAAGAAAGCCATGGTACTGGTAGCCCACAACCCACAATGCCGGAAGGTTCATAGTAACATTCCCTAAAGTCACTCTGGCAAATACTCACCCCGCGACGGCGGCTGTGTTTGGGGCCAGTTACATTTTTGGTGACTGGGTGACCTTTGTTAAGGCCAACTGCCATCGGGTAACGAATAGCCATGTCTGCAGAGGACCATAAAAAAACAGTTTCAGACAGTTTTGAATCATCTACATTGCTCTAAAAACATTAAACCCCACTTCAAAACAGACATCTTGACATATACACAAAAAAAGGCAAGTGTCTGTTCCGTTTCATAGCTCCTGTTGTGTACGATGGTTCAAAATGGAATTATACTTCAATGTGAATGTCCACATGCCATAGCAATTAACATACGGTTGTAGAAATTATGTCCAATTCCCCCTAAAATACTAGTCAGTGGTGGGTTTTATATGCTGCTAGCATTCAGCACACAAGGATAATAACACATTCAACTATACTCAAATATTCAAGTATAATTCAAATTAAAGTTTAAGGTTTCAACCTTTATTATAACCGTCAAAGGTCATCTTTTTCCCACAAACTTTTTTCTTTTCGTCAATTGAGGGAACACAGAGTAGGGATGGATTTTCAGCCACCAAAAAACACTTTTTTCACCGAAACACGGCCAAAACAGGATGTTGTGATGACGCAACCGGCACGGGCTTGTCTGGACACTCCAGCATGTTTGAGGTGTCTTTTCTTGCTCCATTTGAACAGCTTACTAAAGAGATCCGCTCCTCTGACGCATCTGGCCCTAATGTTATTCTTTTAAACGCAGCACGAAAGCGTCTAAGCAAATACGTTGAGATGGACCGCGGAGTGAAAACGTTAAAAAGTACACTCGTAGTGCGTCAGCAGGCTTTTCACTGAGATCTACGGTATTGATCAGAGTTATAAGGATCATACTTGGATGTGGGAATAAAGCAGCGTGCACGAGAAATGATCCAGGCCGCATGGGTGCGTAGAGCCCGCTTGGAGACACAAGTGCACAGCGTGCCCTCGTTGTCCGATTGATTAAGTGAGATCCTGCAGTAGAGTGCCTTAAAAAAAACAGACAGGCTATGCTGTTCTGATTTACTATATATGTGACATCAGATTTATTGTTCTGGCGGACATTTTTTTAATTTGACAAAATGTTTATTTATGCACAGGCCCTATTTAAATAAGATACACATAATGAACACGAAAGGGGGTCAAGCTAGGTTATTTTTATTTTATATTGTGCAGCATGAATGTGCTAAATACATATGTTCATCATTTTGTAATTGCTTTATTCTTTGAAACATTAATATTAAGTTATGCATTTGCAATGCCTTGATTTTAGTGAGGTTAGTACACAGTTATAGCCATAAATGTAAATGATACTAATAATTGTCATAATAAGGTTTGTTTCTGCGTTTCGGTTATCGACCTTGGATTCCTCATTTTCTGCCAAGAATTTTCATTTCGGTGCATCCCTACATTAGCGTATGAGTTAAAGTCTGGCAGGAATTAAAAACTGTGTAAGTAACAAACCTAAAATAATTAAATTATATAACTATATAATATATAATAACTCTAAATTGCTCTTTTTGTAAATTATTCTATTTTTTGTTGGTACCTTAAACCTTTATGGCATTCGGTGTGAGCAGCAAAGTAAGAATTTTATTGTACAGGGAAACCAGTTTCCACTTTTAATCTTTGAATCTAACTACATAAGGTACTTTGTCATCATTTTAACAGCGACCATGACATAGTTCTAGTATTTGTACTGAAGTTTTGTGTTTAAGGTTGTGTTTAGTATGAGTTTGGCTATTACGACACATTTTTAAAACAATGCTGGTTGCAGTGAAAAAGCCACTCGGAGGAGTGGCGAAACGTCTTCAAAAAACAAACCTGGAGTCCAACTACCTCGATTTAAACTCTTAGAAATGACCATGCCCTGGATGAATGAGAGCATCCACACATATAATGCTGGCTGAACGTAATTCTACCGTTAAGACTAGATGCTAAATGCTAATAAATACAAGACCAAGCTAACACCGTTAAGCGAATATTTACAACATGACTGGAAATAAATAAAGGTACTGTTCCGCTAAGGGTTCAAGTAAAGACAACCTAACGCCTAATTTTAATAAAATGAGGTTACTGTACCAAGCAATAACTCGTACTTATTACAGCAGCTAACTCGCTGGTACCGTGATGGAGGCTCTAGCGAGTCACTGTCTCGGCTACAAATTTCATTAGTTTCATTATCTGTTAATTAATAATAAGACAGAAATATACACTGAAGTGTGTAGAAGGCAGTTATTACAACTTATCCGAAAGAAAAGACTGGATGACAAAGATTCGACGTGGGTTTTAACTGACACTAGGAACATTAAAATTCGTACCTACTGTGTGTGATGGCGGTCAAGCCGGAAGGACTGTGAACAGAGCGAATCCGGGTAATGAAAGCTTCAAACCGGAAGACACATCTGCTCACAGTGATCAGTGCCCCTTTCGGCTTGGAGGAGGTACTGCTTTCTGATCATATAATCAAGACAACTGCACTGTTTTTTTTACTCTGTTCTAATGGAATCAGAAAGAGCAGGGAGTAAGCAGATCATAGAGGTCAGGACAGGGAGCAGGTTATGAAAAGAATAATCTCAAATGAAGAAAATACAGAGCCCCAGAAAGCGAATGAAGATTTATTTTATTTTAGTTTTTATTATTTTATATTTTTTTTTGCAAGAAATGTCTTTTCTGTTGCAAAGTTTATCAGGGTCTCGCAAAAGCCCGTTGGGCAAAATAAGATAAGAGATAAGATAAGATAATCCTTTATTAGTCCCCGCAGGGGAAATTCACAGTGTAACAGCAGCAGCAGCACACGTAAGAAGAAAACAAATATATGTAAAATAGATAAATGAATGAAATAGAAAAAGGGCAAAAATAATAATAATAACTTAAACAGAGCGGATTCCAAAGCAGCTTAAAATATGAAAAGCTATAAAATATGTATACTCACCCTCCAAAGGTAATGAGGTAAGGTAATGCCAGGGAGCACCACTGGCTCCTCCAACCAGCAATAATTCTCTGGTCAAAGTTTCTAAATCCACAGTGTTGTCCCGTTTGTCTGTTGTCTCATTTATTGTGTAGTATGTGTTGTGTCGCTGTCGCTGCTTTTGTTTTTCCCGGGCTTGGGGGGCACAAGTTATGACGTCGCGCCACAATCAGGAAGTGCTTTGAAGGCCAGACCATCCCATTTACCAATGGTTGAGGATCCTCCGCAGGATCCTCAGGAGGACACGGCCTCCTGAGACCGCGTAGGCTGCGTCCTCCAAAGGACGCAGACCCTGAATTGGAACACAGCTATTGTTCATCTGCGCATGCGCATTAGCTACACCCAACTTTTCAGTCTGAGCGGGAAAGAAGCCCTGTTTGAATTGAGCCGTTTTGTTTCCAGCCGACAGGATTGCCTGAGTTTGAACGAGTTTAGCTTTTTTGTATTTCACAGTTGTCACTAAACTGTGGTGTGGACAATTACTGGAAATATACTGTGTAATTATTTGTTTCACATGCTCATTACAGTGAGTGCAATTGAGTAGGGTTGATTTATACTTATATGTCACTCCCTGTTTTTCAGATTTCTCAAGAATTTTGCAGGATCACAAGCAAAGACCTCCTAGAGCAGACCCGGGCAAAGTACGGCCCGCGGGGCACATCCGGCCCGCTTGCGTCTTCAATGCGGCCAGACCAGTTCACATCATCAACACCCTCCGCCACACATTGATTCTGAGCCTTTTTTCCGCCAATGCGACTTTATAATATCGCTATCTTTCCATTCATTCAACTCCGCGCAACTCTCTCTCTCCCTCCCGTCCGCGTTCACACACACGTACACACATAAGCGCGGATATGTTCACAGAGAAGACGACCAACGTTCTTGATAATGGAACATCGCACACCCTAACTCAGCACAGACAGAGCTGGTAACGCAGCAAACATTATAGGTGATTTAAGGTGAAACGCGGTTGCGGTTGAGATAAACTACGTCATATGACAATAGTCACATATGAATAATAACATCAAAAGCTGTTTTATTAATCAGTTAGTTGCCTTTAGTAGTTCCATATATCTGATTATAGTATTTATGCTATTAATTTATTTATGTGGTTATATCACATTATTTATTTTAACCTTAACCAAGAACAGGCTGATATATGAGGTCAGTGTTGACTTCATATAGTGAAATAAAAACCTTCAGCTTCAGATGTTTTTGTATGTTTTTGTGGCCCTTTGCTTTTCTAATGGAAGTCTATGTGGCCCTCGCAAAAAAATAATTGCCCACCCCTGTCCTAGAGTCATTCAGAGCAACCATCGACATTTATGTGCCTTGTCTGCTGAGACTGTACCAGGCTAGGAAGGTGGCCAGAAAATGGAGGATGTATGCATGTATAAATTAAGGTAAATTAAGTAAAAATCATTTTATTCACACATAGACCATCAAACTGACTTTGATGTCAACAAATGCCAAGGGTTCATTGGTAACATTTAATAACTATTTGAATTTGTGAACATTTATTTTTAAAGCAAGCACAACTAGTTGCTAGAAACAATAACTGATTACCTAAAATAGACACTTAAGCACAATGCCTAAGCTTTTGATTACTTTTGCAAATTAGTTTATTATGCTATCTAGACAGATGTACCAGTGAATGAATAAAATGTATTAATCACATGTCTGAGTTCTAAAGCATGATCTGACCTGATGTGATTTTTGTGACATTAAAGATGGCACTGTATGCACTAATGGATCGATGCTTGTGTTTTTCTGTTCAGACCTCAGATATTCTGGCTCATAGAAAAACAGCAGCTCTGAGAGGACTCCCCATCTGTGTCTGAGATGACACTTCCAAGTTTTTCCTGGAATGTTCAGTAAGTTTTCTTTACAGTCAAGAAATCTTTCTTAATGTAGCCTCATTGTGTAGTTGTGGAATTATTCTGTGTCCTAGTTGTCATTAACTCTAAATCATGTTTCCATTCTGTGTTCCCACAGACTACTGATCCCGAAGAACAAGTGGTACGTGATGTGACCGTTGCCATCATCACTGTTTTCGAAGACGACGATGCACTGTATGCAGTTGATGTGGATGTTGTGTTTGAAGGGGCCATTTTAACAGCGTTTAGTCAAGTAAGAGTGAACAACAGTTGTGTAGGCTGGTGAGTTTTATGACTGCACATGTTTAAAGGCCAGACACATGTTGAATGCCTTTGATTGTCATGTTGTCAATAATAATAATATTATTTACATATGTAACATATATTTGTGAAACATGTTACTGCAGCAAGAATATCGTAGTTGGTATAAAAGCAGAGTTTGGTCATGTTGAAGGAGGAATTGTTTGTTTATCCCACTAATTATTTATCAGTGTTGAAAGTTGAAAATACATGGTATTTGAATAAGAAAGTAATTGTTGCTCCAACCCAAATATCCTTTTTAGATAAACTAAGAACTCCAAGTTGGCAGAACTCATATTGTAACTTGAAAATTTTAGTTGAGTGGACAACTTCAGAAATTAGTTGAGAAAACCCAAAAATCTATCGCATCATGTTGCCTTGAATATTTGAGTTTTCTCAGCCTTTTATTGTTAGTGTGTATTTTTATGAGGTTATTATGATTAATATATCTTAACTTGTGTGCTTGATGAACTGTGGGAGAACGTGTGACCGACACCACTATAATAACATTTTAAGCTTAGTGTGTCTATGTGTATTCATGTTTTTAAACGGGGCGGCAGTCCTCCAGAAGCGTGTGTAGGACAGCGACTCTGCCTCCTGGCCTCGACCCTGGGTTGTCAGGTTGGTCTAATAAACTTGGCTATGTTGCTAGAAGTCAGAGCTGCACCACCCTGGGTGGGATGGATTCCGTCTTTCCTAATAAGGCCAGGTTTCCCCCAGAAAGTTTCCCAGTTATCTATAAAGGCCACGTTGTTTTCTGGACACCACCATGACAGCCAGCGACGGAGCGAGGACATGCGGCTAAACATGTCATCACTGGTCAGATTCGGGAGGGGACCAGAGAACGCTACGGAGTCCGACATGGTTTTAGCTAAATTACACACCGACTCAATATTAACTTTAGTGACCTCTGACTGGCGAAGCCGGGTGTCATTGACACTGACATGAATTATAATCCTACTGTATTTATGGTTATCTCTCGCCAGCAACTTCAGGCTACCCTCTATGTCAGCCGCTCTGGCCCCCGGGATGCACTTAACTATAGCCGCTGGTGTCGGCTTTACATGCCGCAAAACAGAGTCGCCAATAACCAGGGTCTCGCAGACATCAAAGGCTGTGTTCCAAATCACTCTGGGGGCTGGCTCCAAAAGCAAGTAATTTCCCATAGACTCCCATGTTAAAATGGCCGACTTCACAGCAGAACCGTCTGTCGCTTGAGCGACAGACGGTTGACTTATCACAGCGTGAGTTTCCTGCTTCCACAATCACCCGCCCCCCTAAACCCCGCAAATGCTCCCGCCATTTCTCCATAGTTGGAGTTTTGGCGGACGTGATGCTGCCAACATGGTGTCGGTCAGCACGTCCCGGAACCTCCCACCGAGCCTCAGAACGGCTCTTCAGAAACAAACGGGTGATGTCACAGAATCTCTGTCCATAGTTTTTACTGTCAATGTTTCAAACACAGCCAAATACAAAAGGGGAGGGAAGACAATTAGACACAGGTGGCACACATTAGGGCGGGCCAGGTAATCAACGGAGGGACACATGAAAAAAGGGAAGACAAGACATCTGAAACAAGCGAGAGAACAAAATAAAACAGGAAACACAAAATATTTCAAAATAAAACCAAACCAGATCTGACACGAAACAACACCCTACCTTTCATTGCTCCCTTTGTTTTTCTTGTTTGCGTCTATGTGCTAATTCCAGGATGCCTAGATTTTGACACTCAATATTGTCACCTGATATGTCTACATAAACTTCAGACTATGTATCAAAATATGCATTCAAACTCTGTGCACCACCCACTATACCACCACACTACACATATTTATTCCTATACATAAGTTATATAATGTGGAGTTGAGAGTAATGCACTTTCTCTGTATGTCCAGTAGATAGGGCAGTACTGAAAATAAAACATACTTTGAAGCAAACTTTTGACTTTGATTAGTTTCTGTGTAATGACTAGAAGCAGAAAAACAAAACACTACTGTAACCAAATTAAAAACATTCATGTTGTTTGTTAGTTCAAATGTTGTTCTTTAAAAAACAGGTAGTAACCTTTTTTGTCTTACTTCTTGTTATGGGGGTTTTTGGTTTGTGTTTTGTTTTTTTGTGCAGGAGTGCTGGGCATGGCTTCTTGCTAGCTGAGGGTTGGCCTCATCTCATCTCCTCACTCCTTTGGTGCATGCAGAGCAGGAAGAGAGTGACAACCAGCCAATACTCTGCACAGGGTCCACCCGCAGGATTGGCTGATGTTTTTAGTGTTTTATAGCTTCCACAGATGATTCATATTCTTTGTTTTAATGCAAAACTGCCGAACTAATTGGTTGCTATCGGATTGTAAAGAGAAGATACACTAACAAAAAGTGCATTAGAATGAAATCTCCTACCCTACCTTTAAAACAAAACTAACCTAACTTTCGCCTGTGGTCTGCTTCTGGGTCCTCATAATAATAATAATAAAAAAAACATTTCTGTATACAAAGCAGATTTAGGGGCTAGCAGATTCTCTTTTCTCTGTTCATAAATGAATTGCGCCCACATAACATATATATATATGTGTTATTATTTTCCATAACTTTACATGTTGAACTACCCAGGATTAATTTATGGACTTCAAATGTCACCCTGAGATTCAATATTTTTTAATCTCTCTTTTCACCCTCTCCCAGTATTCTTTTATCAATGGGCATTCCCAGAAAATGTGAGAAATGTCTCCTATTTGGCCACACTTCTGCCAGCAGAGGGGGCTAGCACTATTATCTGATCTTGCTACAATTACTGCAGTCTTAAATCTTATCCTTAGTTTCCAACTAAACTCTCTCCAATTCGGACTGTTGAGACATCTATGCCACTCTCCCTAGGAAATCTCCCAATCTTTGTCTCCAATTAGTATATTAGGCTCTAATTCTTATTTTTACGGTCTATCTTTCTTGTTTTGTATAACTCAGAAATTATTTTCTTCTGATCTTGTTTGCCCTCCACCATGTCTATCCAGTACTGTTCAAAGTTTGTTGGTTGTTCTTTACCTTGTCGTTATGATTCTCCAAATAGTGCCTTATCTGCAGATAATAGAAGAAGTCATTATTAGGGCCCGAGCACCGAACAGTGCGAGAGCCCTATTGAAACCCTAGGGATTATTATTTTTCATTTTTAGGGCCCGAGCACCAAATGGAGCAAGAGCCCTATTGAAACCCTGTAAACAGTTGATTTGCTGTTATCAAACTTTTGTCTGCCCATTTATCAAATCCTAGCTTTGCAGGCAAGTTCAATTTCTTTTTCCCACACTCCCAGAGTAAAAATAATCCATTTGTTTTGTATCCTAAGGCTTTGCCATTGTTTTTTTATCTAAAAAGGGAAGAGCTGAAATTGGTGTGTTTACAACTTTGTTCTATTTGCAGCCATTTTGTGTCTATATCTAACTTAATCCATGAAACTAGTGCTTTAAGCTGTGTAACTTCTGAATTGTAACTCCCCTGCACTGTAAAATGTAATTGTAACATTACTTAAAAATATCAAGTGGTCTTAACTCATGTGCTTACTTTGTAGACTCTAAGTTACATTTAGTTATAAAATGTTCTAATAAAGAAAGTATTAAAGGTAGGATAGGAGATTTTGAAAACTCAGTGAGAGTCAGCCAGATTTTGAAAGTAAACACACGCCCCTTTCTCTCGGAGCTCACCCTGAAGCCACGCCTCCTTTGGGCACTGGGCAGGAAGAGAATGACAACCAGCCAACTCTACGCGCAGGGGCGCCTTGGAGGATTGGCTGATGTTTTTAGTGTTTTATAGCTTCCACAGATGATTCATATTCTACGTTTTAAAGCGAAACTGCCAAACTAATGGGTTGCTATCGGATTGTAAAGAGAAGTTACACTAATTTAACAAAACGTGCATCAGAATGAAATCTCCTACCCTACCTTTAAACTCATCAGCTTCGAGTGATGAAGACCAATCCACAAGACACATGTCATGATTTGCATCAGTCAGGAGGGGGTGTATAATAGTGAGACAGGTGAAGGTCTGGGTGGTTGAGTACTCCTCTCCACCTATGTGGCCATGCAGACTGAGGTGGACCCCTACCTCTTGCAGTCTTGCATCTTATGCTATTTTTTTGTATCAACACACAGGTGTTGGTAAATTTTATTTACACTTACAGACACTTTAGGCATGTTGAATGACACTGTAAAAGTGTGGTCATAAAGTAATTCATCTGTGTGGTGTTATGTTTGGTACAGTATTAAATTAAGGCCAAAAACACATAAGTCCCCCAGTAGTTATAAAACAGAAATCTGGTAGGAAACCCACTTCCGGGTCTCCTGATTGTCCTGAGGGGAAGAAACCAAGGAGTCCACCTCGTCCACCTCAGATTTGAGGAACCTCTACTGTCTTTCTATTGCATTCTAGGCTGAAATAGGCATGTGGGATTTTTATGGTTAGTGTCAAAGGAAACAACAGTTTTCCCACCAGGTGACGCACTGAGAACATTCGTAAAATGGTGTGCAGGCAGTGTTGGGGAGTAACGGATTACATGTACCGACCATTGACAGTAAAAACTATGGACAGAGCTTCCGTGACGTCACCTGTTTGTTTCTGAAGAGACGTTCTGAGCCTCGGTGGGAGGTTCCAGGACGTTGATGACCGCAGCCATGTTGGCAGCGTCACGTCCGCCAAAACTCCAAATATGGACAAAAAGGGGCAGCACGAGCGGGGTTTAGGGGGGCAGGCGATCGTGGAAGCATGAAACTCACGTTGTGATACGTCAACTGTCTGTCACTCAAGCGGCAACGCCCATAATTATGCGTAATTTTATGTCAGAATACCATTGAAACGAGTGAGTTGTAAAAAAAATTCACCCCCCCTACAATTGACACTAGAAGAGAACCTATCATCAGAGACCAGAGTGGTTTTTTGTACCAGGCTGTAAACATGTTTTTTTCTGCTGTGAAGTCGGCCATTTTAACATGGGAGTCTATGGGAAATTACTCGCTTTTGGAGCCAGCCCCCAGCAGTTGCGGCGTGAATTACAAGTTTTGACACTTCCGCATGGGCTTCAACTTTGAGCCCCGAAGGTTGCCGCTTGGTACCGACGTTACGTATTTAGAATACAAAATATATGTAACTGTATTCCATTACAGTTACACTTTAAAAAGATGGGAATCTGAATACAGTTACATGTTGAAATCAGTGGATTGCACAATGGTATTTTCATGTGTTTATTCACTCTGCTGGATGAAACAAGTCACATAAAAAAAATCATCTTCATCGTCATTCTTACAACAAAGATCCTGTTTACGGCAGATGTCTGCCGTACGTGTGTATGATGGTGAATAGTCATTGGAGTGAGAGCTCTTACCGTCAATACAACATCTTTGAGCAAAGCTAAAGTTTTTGGTTCAGCAAACTGGACAGAAAGCTGCAGCTGCGGGCGAAAGAAAGGACAGAGCAGCCGGACTGATGGGGGTCAGAGTCTGAGGATGAGGATGAAGTATTGCGTGCTTAATGCTCCTCAGTCATGATGCTGGTACGCTGCTAGCTGCTAGCTAACTCCGTCCAAAACAGAGGCTGAATAACATTTAAGTAGGAACGTGTCGCTTGCAGTCAGCTAGTTTTATACATGGGTCTGTTTGATGTACGTATTCAAACACTTCTGTCCACTCCCCTGTGCTTCTGCAAACTTGGAGAGTACTGAGTGCTGTCTACGGGAAAGGACAAAGAAACCACTTTAAAAGTGAAATAAAACACTGCACATGCAAAAGGAATGACAGGCAAAAAACAGCCAGTCTAGCAAGGAGCTGTCACATCCTTCATGTTATTGTTTGTATTATAACACCACATCTATTACCCACATTGAGCTAGTGAGAATGCTGTCAAATTCGCTGTGAAAATCTGGAAAGCTGTAGTAACCAACAGCTTTAGTACACATCCACATGTGTGGGAATGTATTCTGCAGAAAAAATTGTGTTTTCTATGAAGTCAATTAGTATTGCCTTATGCAAAAGATCAGATCCTGTACAAAACCGCAGGAAAAGCTGAAGATTATTGCAATCAATTTCCCCAATGTACCTGTTACATCCTGTACCTGTTAGTGCTGCTGACTGTCTGTGCTGCTCCCAAGCGGCAACCTTCGGGGCTCAGACCTGAAGCCCATGCGGAAGTGTCAAAACTTGTAATTCACGCCGCAACAGCTGGGGGTTGGCTCCAAAAGCGAGTAATTTCCCATAGACTCCCATGTTAAAATGGCCGATTTCACAGCAGAAAAAAACATGTTTACAGCCTGGTACAAAAAATCGCTGTGGTCTCAGATGATAGGTTCTCTGCTAGTGTCAATTGTAGGGGGGGTGAATTTTTTTTCAACCCACTCGTTTCAATGGTATTCGGACTGAAAATTACGCCTAATTATGGGCGTTGCCGCTTGAGTGACAGACAGTTGACGTATCACAGCGTGAGTTTCCTGCTTCCACGATCGCCCGCCCCCCTAAACCCCGCTCGTGCTCCCCCTCTTTGTCCATAATCGGAGTTTTACTTGACGTGACGCTGCCAACATGGCGGCGGTCATCACGTCCCGGAACCTCCCACTGAGCCTCAAAACCGCTCTTCAGAAACAAACGGGTGACGTCACGGAGGCTCTGTCCATAGTTTTTACTGTCAATGGCTGCTCCCCTAAGGTTTCCTGCTCCGCCCTCCTGCAGAGATTGGACCTTGGCTGGGGTCGCCGCCCACCTCCAGCCTCTGGGAGCTACTTAAGGGCTGAGGATCCAGCCATCATGGCTGCCTTGCCGCTGAGAGCTTGTAGTGTTTTCTGTGTGTTATGACTTTTGTAGTGTTGTTTGAGTAGCCTGACTGCAGCCAGTGGAACCGGTAGGGGAGGGCTGCCATTTCTGTTTGAAACATTTTTCTCCTGTTTCTGTTGCTTGCTAGGGAGTCACATGCAGGTTTGCACTTCTTTTTTTGAACCCAGCAGCATGTCAGTTTGAGCTCCTGCAACATTCTTCTCCTCTTCAGAAGGTGATGTTGTGGGGGTGGAGCTGGACTCTTTGACAGCAGTGTCAGACAGAAGGATGGTGTCTAAGCTGCAGGGGATCCTGGAGAACAGCTTCCATCCTCTACACAATGTGCTGGTGAGGTTCAGGAGTACTTTTAGTGCTAGACTGATCCCTCCTAAATGCACCACTGAGCAGCACAGGAGGTCATTCCTTCCTGTGGCCATCAAACTGTACAACTCCTCCCTCTGAGATCAGCCTGATCTAACAGACTTTCTTGTTAATTAATCCATATTGGATTTATTGTAGACACTGTCCAGTCTTACTGCACACAGTATAGGTTGTATTATATATGACTACCAGTTTTGACTTGCCTGGATATTACTTGAATGTTTATTATTGTGTAGAATTTTATTTAGGTTTTAGAATTTTTATTCTATTCTTACTATTTTACCTTATTTTATATCTCTAACCTGTTTTGAGTATACATGGAGCACCTGGAATGCAAGCAATTTCCCCCTGGGATTAATAAAGTACTTCTGATTCTGATTTTGAACACTGATTGTGAATCAATTTCAGCTGCTGTTGTGCAAATGGAACCGACAACAGGTGGAAATGAGAGGCAGTTATCAAGACAGCCCTATAAAGGAGAGGTTCTGCAGGAGCTGACCACAGACCATCATCAGATCACTTTTGCATTTTGTCAGTGCTCTCACCCCTAGAGGTAGCATGAGGCGGTGTCTACAACCCACAAGTTGCTCAGGTAGTCCAGCTCATCCAGGATGGCACATCAATGAGAGCTGTGGCAAGAAGGTTTGCATGTTTCTGCTCAAACTGTCAGAGACTCCATGAGGGTGGTATGAGGGCCTGACGTCCACAAGTGGGGCTTGTCCTTACAGCCCAACACTGTGCAGGGTGATTGGCATTTGCCAGAGAACACCAAGATTGGCAGATTCACCATTGGTGCCCTGTGCTCTTCAAGGCATTGATGCTATGGACTGGCCTGCCTGTTCACCAGACCTGAATCCAATCGAGCACATCTGGGACATCATGTCTCGTTCCATCCACCAACACCACGTTGCACCACAGACTGTCCAGGAGTTGACTGATGCTTTAATCCACGTCTAGGAGGAGATCTCTCAGGACTACATCCACCTCCTCATCAGGAGCATACCCAGGCATTGTAGGGAGGTCATACAGGCACATGGAGGCCACACACTACTGAGCCTCATTTTGACTTGTCTTGAGTTGAATTTCACCTCAAGATGGATCAGCCTGTAATGTTTTTGAGTATGGTTCCAAATCCAGACATTTATAGGTTAATAATTTACATCGATCATTTTTGTGTTATTTTGTCCTCAACATATCCCACTATGTAATGAACGAAGATTTTCAACTGGAATATTTCATTCATTGAGATCTAGGATGTGTTATTTTAGTGTTCCCTCATTGTTTGAGCAGTGTATAGGCTATAACCCGGTTAAAAACATGAGGTAACGAGTGATGTTTATAGTATCATTTAGTATAAATTGCTTTTAAATGTTGTAATTAAAAGCTTAAAAGCAGTTAAAAAGCATTGCATGTTTGTTGTCATATGTAAAAGACAACATATTTCAGAAAACTGTCTAAACCAGGCTGCAGGTAAGCATGTAGGTCTGGAGACATTACATAGTCACAGTGATACAGGGCATCCCAGAATCTCCTAGCCAAATGGAGAACATAAAAGACTTCATTTTCTCAGGAGACTGAGGAGATTTGGACTGAGCACCTCTGCCCTCTGCACATTCTACAGGCATCATAGAGAGTGCCGTGGCCGGCTCCATCACCACCACCAGGTGCTACGGACAGCAGAGCACATCACCGGCTGTCATCTCATACATAAGTAAAGAATGGCCAGAATACAGCAGTAATGTGTCACTAAATTGAATTTGGTATTGCCATGACGGGCCCAGTGGCAGCTTTGCACACGACTGGACACAGAGTGGTGTGGGTCTCCTCTCTGCTCTGACTGCAGCTGAACCTGCTGCATGAAGCTACTGTGAGACTGACCACCTGTGAGTGTTCTGGAGTGGGGAGGAGCTCAGGCTGCATTAACTGCTCATACAGTAACTGCAGAACATGTGCTTCAATGTCTGTCTCCAAAAGACACCAGAGAAAGTCGATTTGTCACTAGTCACATTTGACAAAAAGGTTTGTAAAGTCTCTAGATTTAGTGAGAGAGTTGGCAACACATGTGTCTGTGCCAGTGGGAAAATGCCTCCCTGCATTACTTGATGCACATGTCCTGAACAAATAAATTACACCTTTTCCTGAACTGTCCTATGCTTAATATGCACACACAAACACACAAGTACACTAAGCAAGCGGTCATGCTACCAGACCAAGCTAATGCATGCGCTCGTACAAAAATGCGTTTTTTTACTTTTCTAACAGAGACAGTGAATAACCCAGTTTCACAAAATCTTTTTTACCATTTCATTAACATCACTAAAGAAGCTACACCGCCTCCTAACAGCTGGAGGCAGTATCGATATAAAGTTTTTTGCACAGCCCTAGGATCTGATGCTATCAAATTTTGGGTATACTGTGTACTCATAAAGAAAAGTCAAGAACTGAAGTTGAAATCTAAAACTGTGTGTGTGTTCATGCCTGGGTTCTTGCATGTTTGTGCATTTGCTACTGTGTACTCTGACCTGTAATTGTCTCTTTTTATGTTCCACTGGACCCACACTGCTGTGTTTAGTCTTGATTGTGTACCTCTGAGGGAGGTTAAATGTCCAATTTAGTGAGGGGGCGGAATTTATTTAGCTACTTATTACAAGGTTGTGTTTTAAATATTTCATGTGTGTAATGATATGTAGGCTGTTTAAGTACTGTCCTGTATACACATGGAAAATATGGAGATCCTCTGAAAAGGACTAGCAGAGCAGTGCTGCCATAAATTGTTATTTCAGTTACAGGAATGCCTAAAACAACAGTTGTGACATTTGGTGAAGGAGGACAGACTTTCTGTACAGTTGACTGTGGTTGGTCTGCTCTAGCAATCTGAAGTACTCAGCTGTAAGGCTCGGCCCTATGAGACTGACAGACACTAACTTAACCATCACACACTGAAAAACCTTTGGTCATCTAAGCAAATGATCTGCGCTAAAGTTAGAGAGACTGTAGAGAACCTTTAACTATGTTTAGCATATTGCTACACAACTAGAATAAATACTGTGTTTTGATACTTTAATTATGAGAAACATCAACTACAACATATTTACATACAGCAATAAAAGCTTATGTAACTGTGATTAAATGATTTTTAAGCTGCCACACAATGGCAGTGCTGTTCTATTGTTGACTTTAGACTAAATGTATGGTAAGTCACCTGTTAGACATTAGAAATAATGCAATTGAAAGACACTTCACACTTTACAGACCCAGGACAGGTTATTCTCAGTTGTTCACTGTACAACCCTTTTCTTCAGAGTAGCCAGGAGGATAGAAAGGAGAATGAGTGACAGACCAAAAAATGGTCAGTGCTATTATATTGCCACAGTCACAGTGGACAGTCATAATAAAAGCTTGTTTGTGTGTTTGAAACAGCATCTGTACACTATGTTGTTGTATACAGGGTGTGTGTTTAGACCACTGGCACGAGGCATTTGTGTGTGTATTTGATGTGTATACTAGTTCCTTATTCGCCTCTTCACAGTGACAGCCCACTGTGGAATACAGACAGGGGGTGGCTGGCCCGTTGCTTTGGTTGGTGGCTGCTGCTGTTTTTTTGACTGGGGCAGCAAGTTTACTGGATTTCTTGGGCTGCATTCTCTGAGATGGTCAGAGGCAGTCTTAGTGGCAAGAGTATCGTATCAGCTGGAGATTTGTGTGGAGTTTAGCTTGCATTTATATGAAAATTAAATACACGTGGACTGGGACCTGTGAAAACTCTCTGTCTGGAATGGGAGCCCAGAAGAACTGACACCTTTAAACACCTTTAAAGAACTTTCTCTTTATGTAAGGAATCAGAGCCAAAGTACACCTGGGATCTACAAGGACTTTGATCTAAACACAAGTCCACACATTGGAAAAGACTGAAGAATACTAATCCAACAAGCAGATGCACAGGACTACAGTGCTGCATGGGCCCTCTCTTCACTAGGGTCAACAACAATCCTGTATCACTTCCAAAGACATGATTTGACATTTCACCCACTCCATTGTGGTGTCATGGCGATGTCAGCTGCACCAGGAGATTGGGGTAAGCCAGACAGCTCTGTGAAATGGCAGTTGTGCTATGATGTCACTGCAAAGACATGGTGGATGGTAAGTTTGACTTCCTACAAGTAAGAATGTGTCTTGGATGACTGAAACAAATAAGTAAGGCTCAAATGTACTGCTAAATAGTCTCAATGGAGTCAATACTAATGTATAAAAAGGTTCACCTCCACAAAAACACTGAGACCATAGCAGACTTTCATTCTCTCTTGACACATTAATTTGACTTTAAATTAAATAAGATCTCACCTGTAACACACACAGTTGTGTGTGTGTGTGTACAGTTCAGAATCAGAATCAGAACCAGAATCTGAATTTCTTTTTTTATCCCTGAGGGAAATTCTTTTTGTTACAGACATGCAGATCCAACCAAGAATAAAAAAATCAAAGCTGGCATGGAATTGAAATATATAATAAATATCTAAATAACTAGGTAAATGCCTTAGTTATATGTAAAGAAGAACATATTTACTACTTTATAAACCCTTACATTGTAAAGAGCATGACATGACAAGAATATACCATTATGAATGTACAGTGTCTGAGTGACTGTTATAGTTTAGAGTTCAGTTGTTTGATTGGGAAAGGCAGGAATGACTTCCTGTGTCTCTCAGTGGTGCATCGTGGGAGTCAGAGTCTGTTGCTGAATGAGCTCCTATAGCTGGTAAGCACATTGCTTAGAGATGGCTGTTAAATTCACAATGTATTGTTTCAATTTGTGATATTTTTGGCCTGCACAAAAACAATAAATCATATAAATTCAACAATTGCTATCGTTTACATGGAAATGATGTACTGAGCTTATAGGGCTTGGACAGGGGGCTTCACATGATAGAGAACTCTGCTTCATGCTGTTTTATTCAACACTTTGAAATAATTCACTACAAAACATGCTAATGCATACAACCTACAGATAGTTGCAGGATAGTTTGAATGTGGGCAGTGTATGCTGCAGCCGACACCAGCATCTACCGGCGGGTGGATAAAGGCAACTTTCTAAAAATGTGAATTTGCAAAGTGTTGTGCTTGTTTGACTCCACATGTATGTGTGAGCAAAGTGACTCCAGCCAGATGTGACATTTTATGCATGACCTTCCCTATGCACTAAAATCCAGATCTCTGTATCACCCTTCATATTAGTGTCAATAACTTACCTGTTGCTCAATTATCACATTATGTCCTTGAAAAAAATTTGGACACCCCTGCTTTAATGGGTACAATGTTATTGTAACAAAAAGACACAAAAACCTTTTTTAATTTCTAAAACAGAGAATGACACTGCAATGCATAGTACATGCTGCTCTATACTTCTACAGTAGGAATAGCACTTTTAGAATCATTATTCTCAAAGTGATCGAACTGTTTTTTTTTATTATTCAGTTGACATGATGTGGTTTACATTTTAAGTGTTTTATATTTTGTTAATGAATGATGCCAGCTGGCTAACTTGCTAATGCAATAATAATGCAATGCGAAGCTAAGTCATGTGCATCTTTGATGTTACTGTCCTTGATTAATAGCAGTTATGTTAGCTGCTACTTGCTTGCT
The DNA here is from genome assembly GCF_900634625.1 of Parambassis ranga. NCBI lineage: Eukaryota > Metazoa > Chordata > Actinopteri > Ambassidae > Parambassis > Parambassis ranga. The sequence goes on along the minus strand of NC_041025.1, from coordinate 133,456 downwards.
CCAACCCAGTTTTGTTGGATATTAAAATAAATATGAGCAAAAATGAGTAATTCAAAGACATATATTTGTACATACGGTGGTTGCAGAATTATCATGGGACATGGGTGTCACATTAGTGTTCTCCACTACACTGGCATACTGTTCCCCTGTTCTTGCCATGCCATAGTGGGTTTTTATAATGTTCCCTTATAATAAAATGTGGCCCATTAACTGAGTGAAGCTGTAAGCATTTGCTTTGCACTTAAAGGTTTATCTTTCAATACACTCAGGGCTCTGAAATCTCACGCATTTAGAATGAGACACTCGCATTTCAACACATATGTGTTCACATGCCAGACATGGCATTTCTCCCTTGGAGAAATGATTAACTTCGCCAGAAACGCTGGTCTATTCACAGTCTTACAGGGAAGCTGATGTTGAGCATATTTAACTAACCCCCCCCCCCCCCCCCCCCCCCCCCCCCCCCCCCCCAAAAAAAGTAAGAATCGTTCATTACTCCTTAATTGAGGATAAGGCTTCTATTAATCTTGATATTGATTTTAAGTAGTATCGCCCAGCCCTACGACACTGAGTTGCAAGTGTTAACTACCTTTTGTAATGTGTACATAAAATGCTATACAGATAAGTAGATTTAGAGACTCATTGAAGCTGATGAAATATTGCGCCTTTATTTCACTTTGTGAATAAAATAATAATAGTATAAGGTATAAAAATAAAACAAACTTCATGGGAGAAGAGATTAACTGGCGATGTATTACAAAATGTCATCTGCTACATGAACTGTTGCTGAATTTACTTCACAAACTGGCATCCACTACACAAACTGGTGAATAATTACTATTATTTGATTTTAACATAAATGTGGACTGATGTGAACTAATGAGCAAAAGAATGGCAAGTACCTTAATTCTGTTGCCTTTTCCTTAATTTTGTCTATTTCAGACAGTTTTTTCTCTCTGTATCTCCTTCTGAGTATATTGGATTTTGGCGATGATGCAGGTGGTCATTTAACTGACCACTTTAACAACCACTCTTTCAAGTATCTTAGAAATGAAGGTTAGGTTAGAGATTGGTCTGTAGTTTCCTAAGGTGTCTGGGTCCAGTGAAGGATTTTTTTAAGTATAGGAATGAGCCGGTGGTACATATCCTGTTGCCAGAGACAGGTTGATCTGTCCCACATGGGCATTGAAGTCCCCAGCAGGATGACAGAGTCCCCAGTTAGAGCGCCTTCCAGCACCCCTCCCAGGGACTCCCAGAAAGTCAGGTACTCTGCTCGTAAGCCAAAACCACAGTGAGAGACGTCTCCCTGACCCAACGACGCAGGGATACGACCTTCCTACATACTAGGGAAAACTCTAACACACGGCAGCTGGGCTCGGTAGCTATAAGCAAGCCCACACCAGCTTGCCGCCTCTTACCGTGGGCAACTACAGATTAGAGGAGAGTCCAACGTCTCTCAAGGAGTTGGGTTGTGGAGCCCAAGCTGTGTGCATGGAAGTGAGCCCGACTATCTGTAGATGGTACCGCTCAGCCTCCCGCAGAAGCTCATGTAAGAATGCACACATTTTGGGTCTGTAACATAAAAAAATGATGATTTTTGGAGCATTTATGATGGAGTTATAAACTTGCAGTACTCTGTGCGTCCACAAGGCAGAGTGAGACCACACGAGAATAGTGGAGACCTGTCTGTGCATCAAACATCCAAAAATATTTGATTCATACATAAAAATTGTCAATAAGCAGTAGTAACTTCCTGTTTCCAGTAGGTGGCACTGTGCAGGTAACTCTTGAGCATGCAGATTTGTCGGGGGGACAGATCGTTAAAAAATTTGAGGACATTTGGTTGATGCACGCCGAAGTTATGAGGAGTTGATGTTTCATAGTGAGGGTTTGACAGTCCCCACCGCCATAGGCAGCCTGATACAGGAAACCACAGAGGTGTCTCTGTAGGTCGTCTGTGCATGTGAGCGTAGAACATGGCACTTCCTGTCTCCACCATAAGGGAGCGCCATGAGCGACGCAGATCATGATCACATAGAGACGTTCAGGGTGGGGCTCTGACGGTGTGCAGAACATTTGAAGCCGTTTGGAGGAAGCATATAGGAGAGATAGCTGTTGGCGAAATGGCGAATTTGACACCGCAGCAGCCATGCCCTTTAACTTAGAGAAAAGCCTTTGATAACCTTTGATCATAGAAGGTCGTTAAGGTCATTAAAAACCGAAATGTACGGACGCAGTTTCACGGCCTTCATAGTGTAGCTACACCAACTAGTTGGGAAGGTTGTAGAGCAGAAATGAAGTTGATGGTGTCAACTATTTAGGAGCAGTAGCCTATATCACAGTAAAAAGAGGACATTTCCTGTTACCAGTAGGGGGCGCCATGAGTATGTCAGGATTTTTACATATGGAGGCGTTCAGGGTGGAGCCCTCATCATGCTCATAAAGTTTGAAGACGTCTGGATAAAGTATGCGGGCGTGATGGTGAGTTATCATCCCAAGTAGTTTAAAAGTGGTTAGAGTGAACAAACTGAGAAGTGATGCAAACTACAAGCTCATGGTGATAAACACAGAAGGCTCATCACACAACTGTCATCAGCCAGGAAAGTGTCATGTTAAAGAATGGCAACCTTCTGCTTTATAGAAACTGACAGGCAAATGTGCCAATATCAAGCAGAATGAATGGAAAGTAACATTTATTAGTTTTGATCAGTTAATATTTTGTGCTAATTTAGTTTTTAGGCTCCATAGCAGAGGTGTGTGTGTTACATTGAATATGTAAATAAAAGCCTACATAATCATATTGCTGACATGAAGCCATGCTAAAGTGCTTATTTGAAGGGCTTCAGCGCATACACGGGAATTAAGAGTGTGTTTTTGTTGCCTCTGACATTTTTGGGACTTTTCTTCATGTTGAAAATGATTAAATACATGCCGACGTCAGTATGCTAGGTTTTAATTTTCTCAGTGGAAGATAACAAGGACAATATATGAGGTAGCGTGGACTGACTGAACGATTAAGGTAAACACAGTGGGCCATGTGTGAAAGATAATAATAACAGGGAAAGATGAGAGAAGGATGGTATGGTAGCCCCTTCTGTTCTGCCGCAACCTAGCAAGCGGGCGGGGACTGCTGTGCAGCCCGATGCTTGACGCGGGACGTTTCTGCTGTTGTTGAGCTTCTCGGGTTTACTCCAGCTGGCAGGCGCATGATCACAGATATGAATATGGAATGAAAACGAAGGACATCGCAAGATGGGCAGGCTTTGAGATCAGCTTAAACTTCATCCGTTGGTGGCTCAGCTTTGAAATGGTAGGACAAAATCTGTTCCGGTTAATTAGTTTAGTTGTGTCCGCTCCTATTGGTGTGCTCTTTCGTGTATAAAAAAAAGAAGAAAAAAAGACGCAATGCGAGTTGAATGAGTTCTATGGGCTACGCAGCTGAACGTGGAGCAGAGAGAGAGCGACAGCATATCCCATCAGTTCCTCTACGTCAACAAGCATGTCGTTCGGCCTATAATTCTTTATTTCATTTTAATTTTCTTTCTGCGTGTGAACATTGTGGTCCGATCTACAGCGTTTACCAGAGGGAGAATCTGTCCCTATTTTCATTCAAAATCAGAGTAAAAAATTGGAGCATGACTCTGGCGCAACACAACTTGGAAAAGGCATTGAAATTTCAGAACCTATAATTATAATAATAGCACATACAACACGCTCCGAACAGGCCATACTTTAGTAAAAATTAAAACTTATACGTCGGTTTGCTCGATCATCCAGTTGGCATTTTTCAAACACACAACGAAAGGCGGAAGCCAGGGGGGTTAATACGGTTATTAAAGTTCATCTTCTATCGACCAGAAGCTCTTGCTGAGTATTACATGTCAGCCGAATTGACCACAACGGCAATACACATGAGATATGTATGCGATAGGATAGGTCAGTTTTGCATAAAACTAATGAACTATAAAAATATACAATTATGTATGAAGATTTGAATTGGGTCTCCTAGGTTCCGGTGAAAGGGGCGTATTTATAATAGCACGACGCAGACGTTGTTGGTGTGCTTTCCGACCGCTTACGTATTGCAATAAGCGTAAAACGTGTGTGTGTGTGTGTGTGCGTGTGTGTGTGTGTGTGTGCGTGTGTGTGTGTGTGTATATATATATATATATATATATATATATATATATATTGTGTGTGTGTGTGTAAGCATGGTGTTCATCGTAAGTGCGCAGCCGCAGCCCTGTCTACCCCCTATGTATTTGTCATGCGGATGTTGGAAGGCCAAGTTGAAGTTCGTTCTGTCTCCTCTTACTGGTCTGAGAATGTGTAAATGTTTGTGGGTGTAAGTGTTAGTCAGCAGAAATGGCTGCAGTTAGTAGGCTACAACAGCTGAGCTAGAATAACAGGTCAGTGGAGGGGTAGGCCACAGGGCTCTCAAGTTTTCAAGTTTGCTTGGAGTGAGATTGGGCCTTCGGGGGCACACAAAGACAAACACTGCAGTGGTCCCAAATGATGGTTATTCTAAAAAAATGTTTAATGAAGTAAAATGCCATTTCCTGCATTTTGGTGGATCGTAAAAGGTTGTTAAACACCTATTTTACCTACAGAAGTAAAGGTTTCTCAGTAACTATTTCCTGAGATTTCTCCTTATTTATTTTAAACATTAGTGACACAAAAATAAATTCACAACAGGAGCTTGTCAACCTAATGGTAGTACTACACTTACAGATTATTAAAACAAAATAGGTTTATACTTTCAACTTTAGTGCCACCATAATTTTAACCACAAACATATTTCTGCTTCACTGTATTCCCAATGACACCATCAGCTGTTCCAGTTCTAAAGAAAACACTATACAAACAGATCAGATTAAACAGATTAGAAACATATTACACAAAACATCTGTCATGTGAATGAGAGATGGCCTTTCCTTTTTGTGAGTCTTTATTTTATAAGACCAGAACCCGCTAGCATACACTGGTAGCTCTCCTAGTTCAGACCAACACACCCCCACTACGTCATCAGGCACCACTCTCATACAGGCTACGGAAGCCTCACATACAAACTAATCTCCCAACAACCTCCAAAACTGCCCTTTTCTCACATTTACAGAGACAAAGGACTGGCAAATATCAAATAATGATGTGGGGTGAGCATAAACTAATAAAGATGACTACAGGATCACAACTTTGTAACAGCACACTTCAGTCAAGTTTATTTTCTTATTCCTTCATCTACTATATCAGTGTTTCCTTGTTAGTAAAAAGCACCCTTTTTTATGTTGTTGAATTTGATGAGATGATAGCCTACCTAGCTAATGGATTGACTAGCCAGCTAACTGCACTAAAACCCTGTCCTGTGTTGACTACTTTCCATTTCTTTGGGAGAAATCTACCTATGTCTATGGTGTCTGGGGAGTGAGCAAACTACTTATCTTTGCAGCGTTAGGTGGACTAATATGTCCCCCTCATTCGGAGCATTCATGGAACGCACGCTTGCAGCTGTAATTCAGACCTCATCTGAAAACAAGAAATTCTATTTTCTGATTGGCTGAAAAATTATATTTTCTGATTGGCTGAAAAATTATATTTTCTGATATGTTGCTAATTCCAGACAACTGTAGGAGTGCACATTGTCTGCCTTTAACTCATTTAGTTTATAGGCATTTCTGTGTGGTGAAGTTTATCATTTGAACTTGTTGAAATGCGTGTGTGTCATGCTCAATGCATAGAACCGAAACAGTGCCAACTGTATCCTGCTGGAAACCCAGGGAAATACATGACACAGAAGTCCAGGCTATTTGAAAATATAGCTACCTTTTTTAACTGATTGGCGTGACATTCTTCTGATCACAGCTTGTACTGCCCACAAAAAAAAGAAAAAAAAAGAAGTCTTTGACTTGACAGTATGTATTCATGTAAAAAAAACTATGGTTGTTTGATTGGCATAGGTTTATTCAGAAAACAAGCAAACTGAAGTATAGGCTTCTTGTGTGAGATGATACATTTGGTATTAGAAGTGACTGGACTTCACACTGCAGCGCTTCACCATAAGGTCACTGTCCCGTATATGTGGCACAGTAGCTGTGTAAATGATGGGGGTTGGCTGCCGGGAGATCCCCGCATTGATCAGAAGAATGACAACAGTAAGTGGAAAGTTATGGCGCAGCTGCAGCCAGACCAGCGCTGGGGCATAAAGAGCAGTGAGAGAAATGATTTTAAGGTTAGTTGTGCAGGTGATCATGCCACTAGCGAGGAGGCCAGATATGTTCCCACACCACAATGAAACCCCTTAGGTATGATGAAAAGGTTGACTGAGAAGCCTTCCATACAAAGTTTGAACTTTTGGCCCATGTTTCTAAATAGTCTACTTAAGAAACTAGCCATGTGCCTTACTGGTGATGCTATGTTGTACCCAAGCGGCAACCTTCGGGACTCAAAGTTGAAGCCCATGCGGAAGTGTCAATACTTGTAATTCACGCTGCAACTGCTGGGGGCTGGCTCCAAAAGCGAGTAATTTCCCATAGACTCCCATGTTAAATTTTACAGCAGAAAAGAACATGTTTACAGCCTGGTACAAAAAAAAACATTCTGGTCTCAGATGATAGGTTCTCTTCTAGTGTCAATTGTACGGGAATTTTTTTACAACTCACTCGTTTCAATTGTATTCGGACTTAAAATTACGCTTAATTATGGGTGTTGCCGCTTGAGCAACAGACAGTTGACGTATCACAGACCGAGTTTCCTGCTTCCACGATCGCCCGCCCCCCTAAACCCCGCTCATGCTCCCCCATATTTGGAGTTTTGGCGGAATTGACGCTGCCAACATGGCGGCGGCCATCACGTCCCGGAGCCTCCCACCGAGCCTCAAAACAGCTCTTCAGAAACAAACGGGTGACATCACGGAAGCTCTGTTCATAGTTTTTACTGTACCCAGTATTGGGAAGATTACTTTAGAAATGTAATTGGTTACAATTACAAGGTACCCTGTCAAAAATGTAATAGTATTGTAACTATTTCAATTACTATATGGAAGTAATGTAACTAATTACATTTGATAACATTTAAATTAGTTTTTTTAATTTTGAATGAATGCTCTCAACTGTTCCATATTCACATTTTAAAACCTTGCAGCAGTAGCCTTAACTTAGCCAACATTACCACATTAATAAAATCAATCACAAGATTGAATTTCAGTCTCTCTTTTTACTGAAGTGAGGGGTCAGCAGCTGAAACAGACAGGCTAGAACATACACACACCCACACACAAATGTGGGCTATTGTGCTGTATCTTGATCAATAAACAAGCATACGGTAATATTAAAACACCAGGTGTAGTCTTGAGACAAAGAAACATAATTTTAACATATCTGAATGTAAACTTTCACAGCAGTCAATGCACTTGGCAAATGCAACCAAATCAGTGCTTATACTCTTGAAGGCAGTTGTGAAAAAGAACATTAGTGTTGGCCCGACAGCGTACAAGATAGCATCCTTTGATACGCTGAGTCCTGCTGCTTGTTTCAGAGCAGGTTCAGGTTTACTTGGGAAGTGCTGGCTGATTCATCTTCCCTCTCATCAGACAGACTGGATGTGCTCAACAGGACCCTCAGGTGTTTCCTCTAAAAAAGTAGATTGACATGATAATTAGATCATTAGAACTATTATACTTTTTCTTCTACAAAAGAAAGATTACGCCACTAGGTGGTGCTAGCGATCAGCATTTAACATATAATGGTTTGGCTAAATCTTAATTAATTACAATGTTCCACAACGCAAACTATATGATACTAAAGCTGATTTTATCACATACTCTGTTTCTGAAAGTCATGGAGCAGCTGGACTGCTATGGAAACAAAGTGGCACAGATGAGGCTGTGGTTAGAAAGCTAGCTACTAGCTAGCTATACCCCCTCCCTTCCCCCACACAAAACCCTACGACTTTAAATCATGTTGTGTGTTCAACACAACACAGGAGAAGACAGATGGAATGCTGGCTCTGCTCACATTCTTTTTAGCCTAATGTGAGCACCCTCAGTACTATGCTGTATTACTGCTGTATAGATGTGGATGGAGACATACCCGTAGATGCATCTTCAAGTTAGACTGGTTAGATGTCGACAGCATCTTAACTGCAAACACTCCTTGCACTGTACAATAATTTGGCCTTTACCTGCGGTTTGGGTTCTTCTGAATCTCCAATATATGAACACACTCTTCATCGCCATTGTTCCTGTCTGACAAATGGCACTAGCAGCATCAGGGCAACAGGTAATGACAGACGAGATGAGAACCAATCATCATTAATTCAAGCTTTTCTGAAAGTTGTTCAAATCAAATGTAATTAAAATTGTAACGCTTGAAATTTCCAAAAGAAACTGTAATTTAATTACATACTTTTCTCCAGTATTGTAACTAATTACAAATATGTTAATTTTGTAATTAAATTACATAACGGCATTACATGTAATTCGTTACTCCCCAACACTGGTTGTACCTGCTGCAGCACAGATGACGGAAGTGACTATATTGCTTTGGTGGGAGCTTTAAAGGTAGGGTGGAAGATTTAATTCTGATGCAGTTTTGTTAAACAAGTGTAACTTCACTTTACAATCCGATTAGTTAGGCAGTTTTGCATATAGAATATTAAACATCTGTGGAAGCTATAAAACACTAAAAACATCAGCCAATCCTGCGAGGCTCCCCTGCGCGGAGAGTTGGGTGGTTGGCTGCTCTCTTCCTGCCCTGCATGCACCAGAGAGGTACATGCATGATGGTCGAAGTCACAGGTAATGCACGTCCATGTGATTGAGAAGCGTGGCTTTGGGGTGAGCTCCGAGAGAAAGGGGTGTGTGTTTACTTTCAAAATCTTGCTGACTCTCACTGAGTTTTCAAAATCTCCTACCTTACCTTTAATGAGGTGGTTTGGGTTTGCTCACTAATGACATTGAGGGACATGTGTTGACACATATGCTGACATGCCACCAATTATCCAGAGTGAATTAGCCCAGGACCATTTTCCCAAGCTCTGCTGCCTACCAACCTGTTGGTCCAGACACTGCTGGCTCACCCTGGGTCTCTCCAGAAGGCCTTGGAGAGGACAACTCAGAGAGATCACTAAAGATGAGTACAGCCAGTGAGGTAGAGAAAGACACAGCTGAGCCTCCCTGGGTTGGTGAACTGACCTAGCTTGTGCGGACTGCCATTATAGAGCAGCCCGCACAGGAGTGGAGCAGCGGCAGAGGCCACATCAGCAAATGTGCTGGGGGTGTGAAGGCTTGTCAGTGCCCTCACATCTCCACAAGACAGGGAAACAGAACAGGGTCCACTTAACCGGGATGCTGCAGACCCCTGACACCTGTCCTGGCCTCTTCCAGTAGAGGACACAGCACTGTACACCACCCAGAGGGGAGTGACACAACAAGCAGGTGGTTGTGAGGGCTGGCTTTAATGAGGTGTGGTGTGTCTGGACATGGACATGGGTGGGAGACTGCTGATAATCACAAGTGACAGTTGTTAAGAATGTTTGCTCTGTCTTGATGGAAACAGGCTTGCTGGGCAGTGGGGCCACCATTTTTCCTACCCTCTGAAAGCAGTGCCACGGAAACTGCCACTGGATAAGCCGACAGTGTCCTTCCAAACATTCCGTCATGATCTGGTTTTTATTTCTTTTGTTTTCCTTGTTTTGGGTTTTCTTCTTTGTTCTCTGGGTTTTTGTTAAGTTCTTGTGTCTTGTTATTCTTGTCTTGTGCTTCCTGTTTTACTTTATTAGTCCTGTCCTCCTTATGCTTTGTCCTGTGTTTTACTTTGTGTGGTTTCCCACCCTGTGCGATTACCTGCTCCTCCCTAATTTGCCTCACCTGTGTCTAGTTGTCTGCCCTACCCTCTGTGTATATAGACTCCGTCTTCCCTGCACTCAGTGCTAGTTCGTCTCGTCATTCGTGCAGTATGTGTCTCGTCACTCTGGTAATGTGTTTATGCCTCGCCAAGCTTTGACCTTCTAGTTACCATGCCATGCCTTGACCTTGCCATGTTTTTGCCATGCTTTGTTTTATTTTTGATTTTGCGCTGTTGTTGGCTTTTTCCACGTTAAGTGTGATTTTTAGTTTGTTACTTTTCGGTTTGCCTTTTGACCAGGCCAAGTGCGATTTTTAGTCTTGTACTGCTTCTCTCCAGGCAGCATTCAACATCCTACAGAGAGCCGAGGTAGAGGCTCCAGTTCTGTCCCCACGTTGATCCTGCCTTGCCTTTTGTCCTTGACACAGATAGTGGCAGTGTTAGGTCAGGGGCCTTGCTGACAGGTTGTACCAGGGGGTGAAAGTGGTAGCCTACTACAGTAGGCAAACAGGCAGATGATACAGACATTAAACCAGTGATGGAGTGGGTGGTGTAGCAGTAAGACTACATTACCCACATGTCTATGCGGAAATGCATGTGTTCCGAGTTCACTGTTGCTATGAGAGTATGAGAGAGTCCAGTCGTATCATTTATACAGGTGGCAGTACAGCTTCAAAGGGAGTGGTCAATGTTATAAGGGAGGCAGGCGATGTTGCCAAGGGCCTTCAAGACAATCGTGTGTGTGTGTATTGGGGCAGAGTGTGCACTGTGCAGCGGTGAATTGCAAACGTGTATGCGTGTAAGTGAAAGGGCTTCATATTACTAAGAATTTGCTTTGGGTTGTTAGGTTGTGTTATTTGTGTTGTTGTTCTGCCTTTGTTATATAGGCAAGAGACCTGGATGGAAATGAGTTTTCAATGACGCTCCCGACCCAACCCTAGTCTATCCCAAACTGACTGCTCACAGAGTTCTGTCGGTCCCGTTGGGTCCAGAGAAATATACAGTGGGTACGTAAGTATTCAGACCCCCTTAAATTTTTTACTCTTTGTTATATTGTAGCCATTTGCTTAAATAATTTAGGTTAATTTTTTCCTCACTAATGTACACACAGCACCCCATATTGACAACCCAAAGATCACTGTGGCTGAGCTCCAGAGAGGCAGTCGGGAGATGGGAGAAAGTTGTAGAAAGTCAACCATCACTGCAGCCCTCTTCCAGTCGGGGGTTTATGGCCCAACGGCACAGCATCATGCTGTGGGGGTGTTTTTCAGCTGCAGGGACAGGACGACTGGTTAAATCGAGGGATATCCTGGATGAAAACCTCCTCCAAAGTGCTCAGGACCTCAGACTGGGCCAAAGGTTACTATTCCAACAAGACAATGACCCTAAGCACACAGCTAAAATAACAAAGGAGTGGCTCCACAACAACTCCGTGTCTGTTCTTGAATGGCCCAGCCAGAGCCCTAAATTAAACCCAATAAATGTAATAAATCTGCAAAAATGTCAACAATTCTGTGTTTTTCTGTCACTATGGGGTGCTGTGTGTACATTAATGAGGAAAAAATGAACTTAAATGATTTTAGCAAATGGCTGCAACATAACAAAGAATAAAGAAAAGAAAAATTTTAAGGGGGTCTAAATGCTTTCCGTATCCCCTTCAGTTTGGACACATGCCACACACACACACACACACTGATGTGCGCCGCATCCGGAGAAGAGCAGAAAGCTTTAAGTTACCTTGGTGGACTGGGCTGTTCTGCTCGTTATTTGTTAACTTTTAATATATTATTTGTTTGTAGCAAACAGGGCAAAATGCTATGATTACTGGATACAATTCTGCATGTTAACCCCCGAAAAAGATTATTTATTAATTTATTTTGTTACCAGTTAAACAAAGGACCTGAGTCATTAGATTTATATTATCTATAAGATATAAGGTTTATATATATTAGATTATTAGAGTTACCACATCCTTTCACTTTTTTACTCTTCATTTCCTCGTCTGTTCTACACGACACCTCTGGACATATTTTCAGAAGAATAATTACATGGAATTTTCTCAGCTTTTTCTCTGCAAAGCTTTTTAGAGGCCTAATCCTTTTCTAGTGTGTCATCGTTTCTGGAGTTACTGCAGCAGTGTGAGGTGAGACTAGCAGAATTCTCTCATGTCTGGATTTATTAAAGCCCAGGAAATGCAGCATTTTCTTCAAGCCACAGGTACACCGGCTTAGCTAAAGCATGTGACATCTGCAAAAGGAGATATTTTTACCTGTCAATGCAGAAATGTAATGTCAATTCACTGATTCATCATTAAACATATTATAACATCTGGTGGCTAGCTACTCAGTGGCCATCTGTCCCCGTATGGAATGGAATGATATTAGTTTTAGCATCGACTGCTATTCAGGCTTCACCGAGCCTAATCTGGCATCCATAGTCCCAGCAAAGTTTGTGTAACAACCATCCAAACCATCCAGTCTTTGCACAGCTGTCTTGCAATGCTGTTTACCTAGACTGTTGACAGCAGCATACAACAAGTGAGCAGGATCAGTCAACAACATGCTGACTTACTCAGCCATGCAGCTCCGGAGACTCAGCAACACCACATTGTGGACAAGGGGAAAGACATTTTATGCCTCACAGAGAAATGACAACAACCAGATGTATACTCACCTCTAAATGAGGCCTGCCCCCATGGCTACAGCTATTTAGACCAGTGGCGGTTTTGGGCACGGGCATATCGCAAGCCATTCATATCACATTTCCGCCATACTTTAAACAGCGTTTTTTACGTCGTACGCCGCAGAAAACGCCATTTTCACGTCATACGCCGTATGGCGTTTTCACAGTTTAACGTCGTACGCCGTACGGCATTTTCCAAACGGCCACTCATAACGCCGTATGGCGTTTTCTAATATTCTAATGATCTCCGCCCCATAACTTGCTCAGCCACTATAGTTCACTCTTTATCAGCCTATCAGCAGAGAAGGTCAGACCACACTAATCCATCACCGATCTCCTGTGCCAAAAAGGATCGCTTCGGTCTGGATCATAGGAGACTGTATATATAAGCCTGGATAATGCACAGCCATCATGTTTCATGAAAGAAATAAACTGAATTTTGCTTACAATAGCATTTGTTCACCTTTCTTCTTACTTCTTCTTCTTGTCTTACACACTTAAATCACAGAGAAAAGAACGTATGTTTTTAATGACTTTTTAAATCAGATTGGATTGATTTCCATGTTATTTGACACACTATCCTGAAGAACACACACCACGTTTTGCAAGTTATGGGGCGGAGATCATTAGAATATTAGAAAACGCCGTACGGCGTTATGAGTGGCCGTTTGGAAAACGCTGTACGGCGTATGACGTGAAAACGGCTTGCGATACTATCGCATGCCATTCATATCACATTTCTGCCATACTTTAAACGGCGTTCGACAGTACTTTAAACAGCGTTTTTTCGTTGTACGCCGCAGAAAACGCCATTTTCACGTCATACGCCGTATGGCGTTTTCACAGTTTAACGTCGTACACCATACGGTGTTTTCCAAACGGCCACTCATAACGCCGTATAATGCATATATTGCATTATAAATAAAATTTTGTATCATTATTATGTATTATTATTATTTGATTTGTTTTTCTGTCATTAATTAAGAAATTAATAAAAAAAAGAATTATTTCAGACAGTCATCCACACGTTTACAGAATTAAATTCACACATACCAGAGGTCTGCTATACAGTCAGCTATACTAATCTTCTATCTATTGTCATGCTATACGCCCTCTTCCCTGAGCATTCTCAGCTTGTTAGTCGGGCTGAAAATTGGTGCAGTTGCCCCTTAGGGCATTATGGACCAAAAGTTATCAAAAACGCAACACTTCGTCATACGGTCTGGCTGTGGCGCCACCACGCATTTGACCCCGACACACAGGAAATTGATGTTTTTTGTGGGTGTATCTCCCACATACTTCATCCTATGTTGGCTGAAACTATACTGTCACACTGAACATCATACTCTGCACTGATTGATATGCTGATTTGTTACAGTCAGTGCGCCACCTACTGGAAGGAGGACCTGTCTTTTGTATTTTGGTGTACTCTGCCCTGCAGACCACAGCTCGAGAGTAACTGGGGAGAGAAGACACAGGATGATATAGCACACTACGTCTGTAACTTCCACAGACCGCGAGGAATGTGAGGGCCCGCCCATCGCTGCTTGCAGCTTTAATTATTATTCTTCTCTATTATTTTTGTCCAACTTTAAATGGCTTTTCCCCCCTTTGCCATTTTCAGAAACTCAGCAAAAATTTCCAAATTCACCTCCGGACAAATTCCTCCGAAAATTGCTAGTTGACACTCGTCACAAGCACTACAAGGTCCACTCACTGCCAAAATGAATTGTGTTTTTTCCAGGAACATAGAAATATGCTACAGCCCATCCTGCCCTCATGTGGCTTCATAATTGAGAAAAGAAAACGTAAGAAAATAAAAAGTAAACATTAGAGACTATGAAGAATAGTAGTTTATTTGTTTATTATTGTGCTGTGATGGGCTCTGAATCCAGACTGGAAAGCATTGAGCAGACTGTTCCTATGCAGGTGGTCATTTAGCTGACTTACAACAGCTCTTTCGAGTATTTTGGAGTTAAAGGTGAGGTTGGAGATCGGTCTGTAGTTTCCTAAGACGTCCGGGTCCAGTGAAGGTTTTTTAAGTATCGGAATGTTCACAGCAGTTTTAAAAGCCTGTGGTACATATCCTGTTTCCAGAGACAAGTTGATCTGTCCTAATATAGACTCTCCGATCAGAGGAATAGCATCCTTGAGGAGCCGTGAAGGGATCGGATCCAGAAGACAGGTAGTAGGTTTAGATGTAGGTAGTAGGCTTGCAGATGCTGGTGGTCAGCTCAGGGAGGCCGATGGGCACGAAGCAGTCCAGAGTTAGATCAGGATCCATTTCCAGAAGTGGAGGTGTATCCTCAGTAGTCACAGAGAGATTGTGGTTGATTTGTCCTCTAATAGTAGTGATTTTATCGGTGAAGAAGCTCATGAAATCTTCACTACTAAGAGCTGCAGGAATGCGAGGCTCCACAGAGCTGTGGCTCTTTGTCAGCCTGGCTACAGCGTTAAAGAGAAAGCGCGGGTTATTCTTGTTTTCTTCTATTAGTGATGAATAGTAGGCTGTCCTAGCTTTGTGAAGGGCCTTCTTATACATCAACAGACTGTCTCTCCAGGCCCTCTGGGAGTCATCTGATTTAGAGGACTGCCACATCCTCTCCATCCTTCGTGTAATCCGTTTCAGTGATCGGATTTTTGAGTTTTACCCGGAGCTAGCCTCTTCTGGTTTGTAGTTTTCTTCTTCTTCAGTGGAGCAATCCATTTTAAGACTGAGTGTAGTGTGTCTGCAGTGTTGTTGACAAAGCGGTCCAGTTCTGCAGGAGTAATATTTAAGTTGGTACCCCCATCAGTACTTGGGACTGTGGGGAGTACTGGTAGGATTGCTGTCCTAAACTGCTTTACGGCATCTTCAGACAGACATCTGCTGTAGTAGACCTTTTCCCCAGATGCTGATAGGTCTGAAAGAGAGAAGTCAAAGTTTATTAATGAGCGATCTGAAAGAACAGGATTTTGAGACCACACTAGCAGGTTCTCAGCTTCCAGGCCATAGGTGAGAACCAGGTCGAGGGTGTGACTGTGGCAGTGTGTGGGTTCATTTACTAACTGAGAGAACCCAACTGAATCCAAGAGTGAGTTGAAGGCAATCTTCAGACTGTCGGAGTCGACATCCATATGAATGTTAAAGTCACCCACTATAATGACTTTATCTGTGCTAAGCACTAAACTTGATAAGAAGTCTGAAAACTCCAGCAGGAACTCTGAATAAGCAGCAGCAGGTGGACGATACACTATGACGAGTAAAACAAATTCTGACTTCTTCCAGCTTCTGTGAGACAGGCTGAGAGTGAGACTCTCAAAAGAAGTATGAGTAGACTTAGGTTTAGGATTCATCCAAAGACTGGAGCAGTAGATTGCTGCCACTCCTCCTTCACGACCTGTAACTCTAGGAACATGACAGTTAATATAACAAGACGGAATTGATTCATTTAATGCAACATATTCTTCATCCTGTAACCAAGTCTCAGTGAGACAAAATATATCAGTGTGATGATCAATAATTAAGTCATTAACTAAGAGCGACTTAGAGTGGAGGGATCGTATGTTAAACAATCCACACCTGAGTGTTCTGTTACCTTGTTCTATGTGTTTGTGTGTTAGTGTGTATTTTTATGAGGTTATTATGATTAATATATCTTAACTTGTGTGCTTGATGAATATACTTCAATAACTTCAACTTCAATAACATTATTAAGCTTAGTGTTTCTATGTGTAGTTGTATTTAATATGTTTTTAACTGAGGGCGGCAGTTCTCCAGAAGCAGCAGAGAGGTGTGTAGGACAGCGACTCGACCCTGGGTAGTCAGGTTGGTCTAATAAACTTGGCTATGTTGCTAGAAGTCAGAGCTGCACCACCCTGGGTGGGATGGATGCCATCTCTCCTAATAAGGCCAGGTTTCCCCCAGAAAGTTTCCCAGTTATCTATAAAGGCCACGTTGTTTTCTGGACACCACCATGACAGCCAGCGACGGAGCGAGGACATGCGGCTAAACATGTCATCACTGGTCAGATTTGGGAGGGGACCAGAGAATGCTATGGAGTCCGACATGGTTTTAGCTAAATTACACACCGACTCAATATTAACTTTAGTGACCTCAAACTGGCGTCATTAACACTGATGTGAATTATAATCCTACTGTATTTATGCTTATCTCTCGCCAGCAGCTTCAGGCTACCCTCTATGTCGCCCGCTATGGCCCCCGGGATGCACCTAACTATTGCCGCTGATGTCTGCTTTACATGCCGCAAAACAGACTTTGCCAATAACCAGGGTCGGCTTCTCAGCGGGTGTGTCGCCGAGTGGGGAAAAACGGTTCGATATATCAAGCGGCTGGTGGTGAACCACGGGCCTTTGTTTCGGGCTACGCTTCCTTCGAACCGCCACCCAACCTCTCTGACTTTCCAGCTGCTCAGGGGCTGCTGGAGGGCGGCTAACATCAGCTAAGGCAGGCCGGTCCGCACAGGCTAACTGCTGCTGGCTAGCTGCTGTGGCTACAGGTCTGTTATATAACGTGCGGAGCCGACCCTCTAACTAGCTTAGCCTCGCCTCCAAGACTGTGAATAAGCTACACTTTGTGCACACCTCACGCTCACTAAAGGAGGCAGAGGAATAGCTAAACATGTCACACACCGTGCAGTGGGCAGGAGAGGGAGATGCAGAGTGTGGGAGCGAGTGGAAAAAGCCATGCTAAGCGCTAATGCTAACCGCTAAGTTACGGTAAGCTTCGCTACAGTGGTAAACGAGAAGGGAACCCAGAGACTGGTGCGCTTAACTCTAACACTAAGGTGCTTGTGTATTACCACAATAAAAGCAAACACAATATGTCTAATGCAGAAAGTCCGTAGCACCAACAGCGCACACCAAGTGAGCAAACACAGAATTGTTGACATTTTTGCAGATTGATTAAAAACGAAAGACTGAAATGTCCTAGGTAGGACATTCCGTATTCAATTTGTAGGTTTCTTAGTTTTGTAAGTCATGTAAACAAAGTGACAGCTCACTTCATGAAAGATGGTTGCATGGGCCAGCCATTCGAGCACTAAAACATACAACATACTTTGACCACAAGATGTGAGTTTCTCTGGTAACAGACATGTTGGTAAATTGTGATTATGGAACTTAGTGTATTAAAGCCCATAAGTAATAAGGTGCTGTTGCTGCTTCCCACCTCCTCAAGCCATTGACAAAGTGGCATGGCCCTGTCAGCAGAAAGTAAAGCTTGTTCCACACTCCACAAGAAAAACAAGAAAAGACTGGACACTAGTGGAAACAATCAGGGCGGTGTGCAAGAAACACAAGAGGAACTAAGTAAACCAGGAAACGAACAGACTAAAGCTGGATCCATACTCTACAAGAACAAAGAACTTTCTTCTTGCTCACAAGGTAGCAAGAACAAGAACAACGTTCGTTTCAGCACGGACTCCGTGAGAAGCGTGTGTCATGGTTACCTGGCCTAACAAGCCAATAATGCTCAGGGAGTGGGTCTATTAAGCACTCATAGCATGATAATAGATAGGTATATCTGACTATTTTACCTCTGGTGTGTCTGAATTAAATTCTGTGAATGTGTGGATGACTGTCTGGAATTAATATTAATAGATCCCTTCCCCTGGTGTTTAACCCTTGTAGTACCCTAAGGCCCGAACGTGTACATTTTGTTTTTTAAATATTTTAAAAGAAACTGCATGAAAATGTATGAAACCCAAGTCAGGATTTAGTTTTTATATTTTTTTACAAAATGCAATGATCCCCTGTATTGTAAGGTGTTTGGTATAGGAGATAACATGTGTTGTCACACCTGTTACCCTAAGATTTTTTTGTACACATTGACTCCTGTTAAAAACACAAATGTTTGATATCGTTTAATCCTGACATGTTTTAATGCTTTCCCAATGCAAACCTAATATACCTGAGTGCATGCAGAAAAAAACATTTTAGGTCTGGTGACCCCTTTTCCAGTGTATATAGACCAGAATGTATGACATCATCATCATCATCATCATCAACAACAGCAACAATAATAATAATTAAAGCTGCACAGCGATGATGGGCCCTCGCACTCCTTGCGGTCCGCGAGACTTGCAGCCATCACCCCCCCCCCCCCCCAGCGTCTCGCGGCCTCTGTCCCCGGTTACTGGCACGTGTAGTGGTCAGCAGGACAGAGGAGTACAGTGAAATGCATATATACAAAAGGGAGGTCCTCTGGCCAGTAGGTGGCGCAGTGACTGTGGCATATCAGGATATCAATCTGTGCAGAGTCAGATGTCCAGCATTACTGTAAAGTGTCATTGACATAGAATGAAGTATGAGGGAGATACAGCCACAAAAACATCTATTGCCTGTGCATTGGCGAAGGGTCAACTTCGTGGCAGGACCACAGGCAGAGCGTGTGATAAAGCTCTGAATTTTGATACGTTTTGGTCCTTGTGGGCTTAGGAGTGAGGCCAAAAATTTGCAGCCTAATGGGGAAATTCCTTGATGAGGAGTTCATAAAAGCATGGCAGGTGCAAAACAGAAAATGGCGGTTTTTCAAAATGGTGGACTTTCGTGTCTGTAGGTCAAAGTGGGACCAATATCTAAAGATAAATATAAAGTGTAAAAAAATGTACCTACAATGAGGCACACACAAAATACAAGGCACAAAAATGAAGGCACAATGCAGTAAGAGTGCAAAAGATGTATAGTGCAAGACAGTGCAGTTGGCATAATGTAAACAGTCCAGGAATAGTTTAAGTTATAGCAGCTTATATGAGACTGGTATGACATGACTAAGATGCAAGAGAATGCACAGGATAAAGTGGCTGGTGCACAGAGTTCCTTTTGGTAAAGTGGCTGGGACAAAGAGTTCCTATCTTGGGTGGGGGGGTGGTGGTAGGGGTAGGGGGTGGGGGGTGGTGGTAGGGGTGGGGGGTGGTGTCAGGGAAGGAGGAGAAAGTGGGGCACAGCAGGCAGAGAGTTCAGCTTCCTGACAGCCTGGTGGATGAAGCTGTCCCTCAGTCTGCTGGTCCTGGCCCGGAGGCTGCACAGTCTCTTTCCTGATGGCAGCAGACTAAAGCTGGATCCATACTCCGCGAGACAAAGAGCGGAGAACGCGCTCCACGGGTGGTAAGAGATACAAAAAAAAGGTCTTTTCCGCACTGAGGTACCATACTCCGCGAGACGCGTGTGTGCAGAACTCCTCATACGGCCCGCCCACTAAACTATAAGGAAAGACTTTACTGAGTTTTTTAACACACCACAAGGACGTGTGCCATGGCAAGAGGGCATTATACAGAGAGGGTGCCTGCAACAGCGTGAGATGTCCGGCGATGAGCTGTGAAAATGCGACATTAAAAGTAACAATAGCAAAGATTCAGTGTTTGTGCCTTTATGACCACATTTGCACATCTACTGTGTTCCAATGTGCCTGCGATACTTCAAACTGTCCGGTGATGAGCTGTGAAGATGCGACATTAAAAGTAACAATAGCAAAGATATACAGACATTGTTAACGAGCCTATTATGCCCGGGTATGTAGGAGTATATAGAATGGTAATAACAGTCACCATCTGGTATGTGTGAACGGCTGTCTGGAGTTATTGGTGACAAATCACCCTGACTTGCCTTTCTTTCTTTCTTTTATTGCTCATCATGCAAACCTGTATGGTCTTATCTAAATCTGTTGAATCAGTGCTGTTTATACACCTACCTATATACCTGGAGAGGCTCTTGCGCTTCTCCACTTTCATCACGCCCACAATAAATTCCGACCAATCACAGCATGGTTGCCGCACAGCCTTGAAAGACAAAGTTCGGCCCGGACCCTGTGCACAGGAGTGCGGATCAGCGGGCGGTCAGAGACAAAAAATGACGTCATTTTGTGGGCGTAACGTCTGCAGGGGGGAAAAATGTCTTTGTCTCGCGGAGTATGGATCCAGCTTAAAGAAGCGGTGTGAAGGGTGGGTGGGGTCTCCTGTGATGCGGAGGGCCTTTCGGGTGAGACGGCTGTCGTAGAGGTCTTGGAGGGAGGGGAGAGGGACGCCGGTGATCCTCTCAGCTGCTCTCACTATGCGATGAAGCGTCTTCCTGCAGGTGGCGGTGCAGGCTCCGTACCACACAGTGATGCAGCTGGACAGGATGCTCTCAACAGCCCCTCTGTAGAAGGTGCACAGAATGGAGGGAGGGGCTCTGGCTCGTTTGAGCTTGCGGAGGAAGTAGAGGCGCTGCTGTGCCTTCTTGGTCAGGGATGCAGTGTTGTTAGTCCAGGAGATGTCCTCAGTGATGTGCACACCCAGGAACTTGGTGCTGCTCACCTGCTCCACAGCAGCACCGTCGATGGTCAGAGGGGTGTGCCGACTGTGTGCTCTCCTGTAGTCCACAACCATCTCCTTTGTCTTCTCCACATTCAGGGAGAGGTTGTGGTCTCTGCACCACTCGGCAAGAAGGTGCACCTCATTCCTGTAGTATGTTTCATCTCCACCGGAGATGAGACCCACCACAGTTGTGTCGTCCGCAAACTTCACAAAGATGTTGGAGTTGTGTGTTGGCGTGCAGTCATGGGTCAGCAGAGTGAAGAGGAGGGGGCTCAGCACACATCCTTGGGGAGCCCCGGTGTTCATTGTGATGGTGCTGGATATGTTTCTGCCAACCCGCACTGTCTGAGGTCTCCCGGTGAGGAAGTCCAGCAGCCCAGCAAGGAGTTCAGCCCCAGCTGGTCCAGTTTGTTGATGAGCTGCTGTGGGATGATGGCTGAAGTCTATGAACAGCATTCAAACGTATGAGTCTTTATTTTCCAGGTGGGTGAGAGCTGTGTGGAGTGCTGTGGAAACGGCATCACTTTAGCGGGCGCTGCAGAGCCATGCGGCCACACCCGCCAATGGCGACAGTGTCAAGGCGCGATTTTCGTCGGGGGACAATTTTGTGCCAAATCTGGTAAGTTTTTGAGCAAGTTCAGGGGGTCAAAATCGCGATACCGGAGCTGGAAGAAGAATGATGTGTAATAATAATGAAGAACCTCATGAAGACACTGGAGAGACTGGTCCTGAGACACCTCTGCTCCACAGTGGGCTCCTTCATTGATCCGCTGCAGTTCGCCTACAGGCCTAATGGAGTGGAGGATGCTGTCACCTTCCTGCTCTTTGTCACCTGGAGAAGCAGGGCAGCACTGTGAGAATCACCTTCTTTGATTTTTCCAGTGCTTTCAACACCATCCAGCCAGTGATCCTGAAGGACAAACTGGAGCAGACAGGGGTGGACCACCTGCTGTCAGAGTGGATCAGGGACTACCTCACAAACCGACCACAGTTTGTGAGAGCCCAGAACTGTGTGTCTGACCTGCTCACCTGTAGCACGGGTGCCCCTCAGGGGACTGTCCTGGCCCCCTTCCTCTTCACCCTCTACATGTCGGACTTCAGACACAACACTGACGGCTGTGTGCTGCAGAAGTTCTCTGACGACACTGCGATTGTTGGTCTCATCAGTGATGACGACGACGCGGAGTACAGAGGACTGACGCAGAACTTTGTGGACTGGTGTCAGCGAAACCACCTCCTGATCAATGCAGGGAAAACCAAGGAGATGGTGGTGGACTTTTGTAGACGACACTCCCCCCCCCCCCCCCCACCGGTGAACATCCAGGGAATGGACATTGAGCAGGTGGACTCTTACAAATACCTGGGTGTTCACCTCAACAACAAACTGGACTGGACTCACAACACAGACGCACTGTACAGGAAGGGCCAGAGCAGGCTCTACCTGCTGAGGAGACTGCGGTCTTTTGGAGTGAAAGGGGCACTCCTGAAGACTTTTTATGACTCTGTGGTGGCACGTTTCGTGCTCGGGCCCTAATTAAAATCAATGTTGACCAAGTCGAGATCGTATAGCCTCATACCAAGTAACTCAATTTACAACTCAATTTTTAAAAATATTGCATATTTTGTGTTTTGTCAGTTAAAAAATCATGCGTTTTAATTAAAAGAGTAAAAAAAAACATAAAAAGTATTAACAAACTTTATAACCATGGTTAGGTATAATGCTGAAAAGATTTGATGCAGTGAAAGTGAAAAAAAAGCAAAGCCTTTGTGAAGGCTTTCTGTTCAAATTCTATCAAATTTGGTATATTTGTAGCCAAGGAATAGCTGAATGTGATAAATGGCATCTGTGTACATAGAATCATTGTTAGCATAATGTTTTCCTCTGTCAAATAGGAAAAAAACCCAGGCAAGGATAGAAATGTTACATTTTTCCTGTAGTTTATTCTAATTTACTCAGGCATACTAATATATTAGTACACAATTAGGACACAATATTTTAAACACTGGAAATGCATTCTCTGAGGTCCCTAGATGTTCCTAGACACCAAGAACATGCATATGCACATTATTACTGTGGTGCATTTCTTCAGACTTTTCGGGTCTTTTTAGGTGATTTTTTCTTTTAGTATGGCTTGGGTTTAAAGGGTTAAGGTAACAGGTGTGAAAACAATATTAAGGGTCTACGAGGGTTAATGTGCACCGAGCCACTGTATCGCTGTGATCAATAATGGGATTAATTTCTTAATATGCAGCCATCGCCACCTCCTTTCAGGAGTTGTTTGCCAGCTGCTCATTAAAACTGTCCATCGTCGATGTACTTTCTCCTTCCAAGTCTGTGTATAGTGTGTTCTGCGCTCCTGGTTCACATTTATCATGCCTACTAAATTCCGACCAATCACACAATTGTTCTCGCACACCACCAAAAAAAAAGTTCTGTCCAGACCATGCATCGAGAACAGGCTGCAAGAGCTGTGGAACAAGCGCTCTGAGAATAAAATGATGTCATTTTGTTCTTGGAGTGCCAAGCGAAAAAAAAAGTTCTTTGTTCTCGTGGAGTGTGGAACAGACTTAAGGTCATTTTTAAACTTTAATATGTGAGAGAAAGTTAAGAAAAAGTAAATATTTTATTCAAATTTGTTGAAAGAATACTAGTTTTAGAAAGTTTCTAAAATAAAAAAATTAAGAATGACTAAGACTGTATCTGTCTTGGGTCCATGAAATATAAGGTGCTGTGCAAGAGAGGAGGGATAAAGTCTAATGAGGGGCTAGCATTGTTATAACTGTTAGCCTTGCTAGCATAGGTAGCATTTATGATTATCCCACATCTTTTTCATTAATATTATTTAGCACTAGTATTAACAGTCTTGTTTGATAGGCAGTGCTAATAAAAAGAAGGCAAACACAGGCATTGAAAAGTTGTTTTTATCCTAGCGGTCATCTATATGCCTTACCTTTACAGAACCAACACAAATTATTTTGCTGTATTCAGATGTAATCCCTTTGCAATAATCAAATATTTAAATATTAACAGTAATTTCATATTTCTAACTGTAGAAAATTACAAGTAATGTAATGTTTTACGTTCATGCAGTGGGGCCCCTTCTCAATGAACCTGGATACTGCTGTACACAGAAATAAGGGTCTTCTGTTGTGTCTCAACAGGTCAAACCTCCCCTTTGACCTCTCTGATCACCCCTTTAAAACCTTATACAATCTAATGCTTTCTACAGGTACAATAAACGTATACCAAATCCTAATGTTTAGACTTAGTCATTTGGATGTTGCAATTATTTTGATGTGCTTTTGCAAAACAGTTGATTGAACAGACATTACTGATAACTGTGTGTTAATGTTCATCTGTCTGTCACACAGGATGAGTTCCATCCGTTCATTGAGGCTCTGCTGCCCCAGGTCCGTGCCTTTGCCTACACTTGGTTCAACCTCCAGGCCAGGAAAAGGAAGTACTTTAAGAAACATGAGAAGAGGATGACTAAAGAAGAAGAGAGAGCTGTTAAAGATGAATTACTTGGGGAAAAAGCAGAGGTGGGACAAATAAGTGAATTGGTGGACAACAAAAATGTTAAAAAAAGGAAAGTCTAGTTGTAGTAAAAAGCATTTTTGCTAACCACAAAAACCTAAAGATGATTTATTTGGAACTAAACCAGTTTTTGCAACACATCCTGTTTTAATTACATTTACAGTAAGAGTATATACAGTCTTATGCAAAAGTTTGAGCACCCCTTGGGAAAATAACTGCATCAGTAGATGCCTCCATAGCCACAGACAAGTCCCTGAAGTCTGCCAGTTGGTGTTTTGGCCCATTCCTCCATACAAAACAGCTCCAGTTCAGTCAGGTTTCTTGGTTTCTGTGCGTAGACAGCCTGCTTCAAATCAATCCATACATTGTCAATGATGTTAAGGTCTGGGGACCAGAATGGCCATTCTAGATTGTACTTGTGCTTCTGGATTTTGTGTGATGGATTTTGAACTGTGCTTAGGATCATTGTCCTGCTGAAAAATCCAACCCCGGCATAACTTCAACTTTGAGACTGACTCTTGAACATTTTTTTCAAGAATCTGCGATACTGAGAGGAATTCATGTGACCCTCAACTTTATCAAGGTTTTCAGTACCTGTGCTAGCCACACAGCCAAAGAACATGATGGACCCTGTCGAGGTGTCCTTGTTTCTTCTGATCACCTCCTCCACCAAATGTCACGGTATGCAATAAGTTCTTCTCATGGACTTCAGTGTGTTTTTCACCATACATGCCTCCTCTAGTTGTGAACAAATAACTACTGTATTTTCCGGACTATAAGTCACACTTTTTTCCATCCTTTGGCTGGGAATGCGACTTATACTCAGGTGCAACTTATATATGAAAAAATATACAATTAGTTAGCCTTGTGTCCTGATGTCCCATTACAAATATAATGATGTTCTGTCCCTCTCCTGACGGTTCTGCATGTATTTTTTGGCTGGTGCGACTTATAGTCCGGAAAAAACTATCTCAGTCTCATCTGTCCACAGTCTTTCTTTCCCAAAATGCTTCTTTCTTGTCTAGGTGTGCTTTTGCATACCTCATACAACTCTTCTTGTGATGAACACTCGGGAAAGGAAGGCTTTTTGTGCATCACCCTTCCAATGAGCTTTTCCTGGTGCAAAGTACACTGGATTGTGGAACAATGAACAACTTCACTATCAGCAGCCAGATGTTCTTGTAGTTCTCTGGAGGTAGTCTGTGGCTGGTCTGTATTTGTTTCGACCTACCACATCTTCCGTTCACAGTGACTGCTCCTGTGGCCTTAAAGTTCTGCACTACATTTCTGACAGTGGAGATAGACAGTCCAAACCTTCCAGATCATTTCTTGTAATAATGAATTATCCTAGTTTGTGGGTCAGTGGAGAGCTGTTTAGAGGCCTCCATGTTTCCACTCTCTAAGAAAGAACCTAGGACAAGCGCAGCCAACAGTTATCTTTGTTAAATAGGTTTTTTCATTATTGATTCCACCTGTCTTTGTAACTGAAGATCTAATGAGCCAATCAAAGCAGTTTTGTGCTGCCTACAGGTCTTGATATGAATGTGATTGAAAGGGTTTCCAAATTTATACACATGCCTATTTCTGTTTAAATGCACATAAAAATGTTTCTGTTGGGCCAAAAAAAAAATGATTTCACTACTGAAATGTCTCTGTTTCCATAAGGTATAACATGTTAAATTGAAGTTGCTGCTTCAAAAGCTCAGCAAGTGAGAAACTAATGCAGTGGTTTTCCTAAGGGGTGCCCAATTTTTTGCATAAGAATGTATATATATTTATACACTACCGTTCAAAGGTTTGGGGTCACTTGGAAATGTCTTCTTTTTAAAAGTTTTTTTTCAAATCAGACATACAGTCTAGACAATGTTAATTAAAAAAATCAGCCTTTTCTATTGTAACTAGAATAGTCATTTACTACATTAACAATGTCTGATTAGGCCTACTTTAAAAAAATAAATAAATAAATATATATATATATTCATTCATATTCATATGTAAGGTGATATATATATATATATATATATATATATGAATACGAATAACTGAATTTATATATATAAATTCAGTTATTCAGACTATTCAGACTTATACTTTATCTGTTGTTTTACAATACGTTTGTGTTCCTAGGTGAAACAGAAATGGGCCAGCCGCCTTTTGGCTAAGTTAAGAAAGGACATTAGACCTGAATGCAGAGAAGACTTTGTCCTGTCTATCACCAGGAAGAAAGCTGCGTGCTGTGTCCTCTCAAACCCTGATCAGAAAGGAAAAATGAGACGCATAGACTGCCTCCGACAAGCTGACAAGGTACTTATTTTTGGCTGAAGAATTATTGTTTTTTGTTTTCATCAAATAAAGTTGTGGGCCTAAAAATGTCTATTGATATAATTTTATCAACAAGCTGCTTTTGTGTCTCATGGTCAAACTGGTCAATTTACCTGAGCTCTATCATACACCAATTCATTAACAAAGTGGCATGGTCCTTGTAACGCCACCAGACAGTAAGGTGTTTGTAAGCAGTGGCGCAGTGGTATAGCAGGGTTGTCCAGTAACCGGAAGGTTGGTGGTTCAATCCCAACTCCTCCCTAGTCACTGTTGTGTGTTCTTGGGCAAGACACTTCACCCTAGCCTGTGGTGCGCCTTGCAGCCGTAAAGAATTTCCCTCTGGAATTAATAAAGTATCTAAAATAAAAAAAAATAAAAAGTCAAGACATATCAAATATTTGTAATTGTTTTGTTTTAGACAGTATCCAGTGTGCCTTTGTTTAATTCAAGATAAGAGAGTGACAAAAATGTATTCCCTATCAGCAGGGTGATTGGTATCATTTTACCAACAAGCTGCTTTTGCGTCTCATGGTCAAACTTGCACATACAACACAAATTTTGCAATTTTGATCATAGACAATGCTATAAATATAAAATTGAGTGGAACTAAAATGAACTGTAAGAGATCTGATTATTCCACATAAGAATGACTTTTTTGTTCAGTCCATAATGATTGTATTATGTATTTTCCAAGGTATGGAGATTGGACCTGGTGATGGTTATCCTTTTTAAAGGAATCCCTTTGGAAAGTACAGATGGAGAACGGCTGGTGAAAGGAGGCCAGTGCAATAATCCACTCCTCTGTGTCCAGCCTCAACACATCTCTGTCTCTGTCAAAGAGCTTGATCTCTACCTTGCTTACTATGTACAGGAAAGAGGTATGTAAAACATCCTTTTATTTGTATGCTAAAATTATGGAATACTTAAGATACATACATACATAAAATACTGGCGTACCACATGGTGTCATTTTCCACAGTATCTTGAGATTTTTTTCCCCTCAACATATTCTCTCATTATAATGATCTGTTGATCTCTTAGTAAACTACCATTTATTCTTCTCTTATTTACTCAAATGCTCCACCTGAGTATTTCTGATCAGAAAGCACCTCACACCTTGGGGATTGCTGGCCACTCTCCCACAGGACTTGAGGGGTAAAAAGTGCACTTAGTGAGTAAGGAGCAGTACTTTAATGTTTTTGCTCTGTTTTGCTCTGGTTGGTAGGTGTTTCAGGCACTCCAGGAGTCAAGGAATCTATTTTTTCCAAGGTTGCTCATGGATATCTCTGCAATGTAGTATATCTGCTGCTGACAATTGTGACTCTTAAAAGAGCACCTGTTTTCTGGGTTACAGGTGTGGCATGTCATTTGCTCTGTGTCTGCTTGTGGTAGTCTGTTTTGTCATTAGATTAGTCATATCTGCACATCCTGGGTTGAACTGATATGGCATGAACAGGAGCAGTTGTTTCACCACTCCAGCAAGCAAAACTGATGCAAGCAGAATTGATGAAACCACATGAGAAGTGAGTCAAGTTGTCTCAGTTGAAACACTTCAGCTGGGAGGTGTGATATAATAGAATCAAAGTACATTACTCTTGATGTCCGTCTTACTATGTTACTAACAGAACTTTAGACAGAACATCTGCAAGTGCAATGTCTTCACGGTGAGTGAAGAAGAGCCTTATTAGCCTGATGCATGGGTTTTTTTTCAATTCAATTCACTTTTATTTATATAGCACGTTTTACAATCAGAATTGTCTCAAAGCGCTTTACAGAGCAGCTGAGCCTGAACCCCCTTAAGAGGATGAAGGAGAAACATGCACAAACATCATACATTACAGAAAACAAATATGTTTGTTGATGGTGCCGAGCAAGATGTCAATAAATAGTAATAGTAATTTAATAGTAATAATAAGTAATTAAAGCTGCAAGCAGCATTGCGGGCCCTCGCGCACCTTGCGATCCGCGGTGTCATCACAGTCTTCTCTCCTATGCTCTCGTCTCCTATACTCTCCTGTCCTATGCTCTCCTCCTCTCATTTCCACAGATATACAACGAACACAGGTTTACAACCAAACTTTCCTGCTACCAGTAGGTGGCGCTATGACCGTATCATCCTATTAGCATATATATCTGTTCAGAGTTGGGTCCATAGCAGTACTGTAAGATTTTGTCCACATTGCATAAAGTATATGGGTAGTACTGCATAAAACACAGCAAGTTCCTTTGTAATGGCGAATGGTCAACTTTGAGGCCACTCCCCCGCCACACGGTAATACTTTTGAAAGAGTTTTGGAATGCGTCTATTCCCTATGGTGTCCTGAGTGGACACAGAGAATTTCAGCTCAATTGCATGAAGTATGTGAGGCGTGAAAAGTTTTGAAGCAGGGTCACAAATAGGCACAAAATGGCCACAAAAGTCAAAATGTCGGACTTCCTGTTGGGTTTGGAGGGGGGGTCCAAGAGACTTTTTTGTGCGTTTTAGGGTGATACATATGTGTGCTAATTTTCATGATCCTGTGTCAAACTGGCCAGCGGGGCTACGCGTTAGGGCAAAAAATACAGGGAGTTCCTTTCTAATGGTGAATGGTCAACTTTGAGGCCACGCCCCCACCACACCGTCAGACTTTTGTAAGAGTTTTGGAATGCGTCTATTCCCTATGGTGTCCTGAGTTGACACAGTGAGTTTTAGCGCAATTGGATGAAGTATGCGAGGCGTGAAAAGTTTTGTAGCAGTGTCACAAATCGCCAAAAATTAACAGAAATTTCAAAATCGTGGACTTCCTGTTGGGTTTGGAGGGGGGGTCCAAGAGACTTTTTTGTGCATCTTGGGGTAATACACGTGTGTGCCAATTTTCATGACCCTACTCAAAACAGGCCAGGGGGGCAGGCAGAAAAACCTATGAAAACACAACATTTTGTGTAGCCAGTAGGTGGCGCTCTGTCAAAGCCTCAATATTGTTGTATAGATGTGTTTAGGGTCAGACTCTGATCATACATGTGACATTTCGTACAGATCGGACAGAAAACGAAGAAGTTATAGAGACTTTCTGTGTCCTCATAAATGGTCAAACTTTGAGGCCACGCCCCGGCCACACCGTCAGACTTTTGTAAGAGTTTTGGAATGCGTCTATTCCCTATGGTGTCCTGAGTGGACACGGCGAATTTCAGCTCAATCCGATGAAGTATGCGGGGCGTGAAAAGTTTGGCAGCAGGGTCACACATCGCCAAAAATGGCCACAAACCTTCAAATGGCGGACTTCCTGTTGGGTTTGGAGGGGGGGTCCAAGAGACTTTTTTGTGCATCTTGGGGTGATACACATGTGTGCCAATTTTCATGACCCTACTCAAAACAGGCCAGGGGGGCAGGCAGAAAAACCTATGAAAACACAACATTTTGTGTAGCCAGTAGGTGGCGCTCTGTCAAAGCCTCAATATTGTTGTATAGATGTGTTTAGGGTCAGACTCTGATCATACATGTGACATTTCGTACAGATCGGACAGAAAACGAAGAAGTTATAGAGACTTTCTGTGTCCTCAGAAATGGTCAAACTTTGAGGCCACGCCCCGGCCACACCGTCAGACTTTTGTAAGAGTTTTGGAATGCGTCTATTCCCTATGGTGTCCTGAGTGGACACGGCGAATTTCAGCTCAATCCGATGAAGTATGCGAGGCGTGAAAAGTTTGGCAGCAGGGTCACACATCGCCAAAAATGGCCACAAACCTTCAAATGGCGGACTTCCTGTTGGGTTTGGAGGGGGGGTCCAAGAGACTTTTTTGTGCGTCTTGAGGTGATACATATGTGTGCCAATTTTCATGATCCTGTGTTAAACTGGCCAGAGGGGCTACGCGTTGGGGGCGCTATAGAGCCATTTTTATATGTGCATTTCAAAAGTCAGCAAATTTCAAAATTTTTCGGGCGAATGAATTTTTCTACCAAGTTTGGTGAGTTTTTGGGCATGTTAAGGCCTCCAAAAATGCGATATTGGAGGGGGAAAAAAAAAAAAATTAAAGCTGCAAGCAGCATTGCGGGCCCTCGCGCACCTTGCGATCCGCGGGGTCATCGCAGTCTTCTCTCCTATGCTCTCGTCTCCTATACTCTGCTGTGCTATTCTCTCCTCCTCTCATTTCCACAGATATACAACAAACACATGTTTACAACCAAACTTTCCTGCTACCAGTAGGTGGCGCTATGACCGTATCATCCTATTAGCATATATATCTGTTTAGACTCGGCTCCATGGCAGTACTGTAAGACTTTGTCCACATTGCATAAAGTATATGGGTAGTACTGCATAAAACACAGCGAGTTCCTTTGTAATGGCGAATGGTCAACTTTGAGGCCACTCCCCCACCACACGGTAATACTTTTGAAAGAGTTTTGGAATGCGTCTATTCCCTATGGTGTCCTGAGTGGACACAGTGAATTTCAGCTGAATTGCATGAAGTATGCGAGGCATGAAAAGTTTTATAGCAGGGTCAGAAAACGGTAAAAATTACAAAAAAAAGTCAAAATGGTGGACTTCCTGTTGGGTTTGGAGGGGGGGTCCAAGAGACTTTTTTGTGCGTCTTGGGGTGATACACATGTGTGCTAATTCTCATGATCCTGTGTCAAACTGGCCAGCGGGGCTACGCATTAGGGCAATAAATACAGTGAGTTCCTTTGTAATGGCGAATGGTCAAGTTTGAGGCCACGCCCCCGCCACACCGTCAGACTTTTGTAAGAGTTTTTGAATGCGTCTATTCCCTATGGTGTCCTGAGTGGACACAGTGAGTTTTAGCTCATTTGGAGGAAGTATGCGAGGCGTGAAAAGTTTTGTAGGAGGGTCACAAATCGCCAAAAATTAACAGAAATTTCAAAATTGCGGACTTCCTGTTGGGTTTGGAGGGGGGGTCCAAGAGACTTTTTTGTGCATCTTGGGGTGATACACATGTGTACCAATTTTCATGACCCTACTCAAAACAGGCCAGGGGGGCAGGCAGAAAAACCTATGAAAACACAACATTTTGTGTAGCCAGTAGGTGGCGCTCTGTCAAAGCCTCAATATTGTTGTATAGATGTGTTTAGGGTCAGACTCTGATCATACATGTGACATTTCGTACAGATCGGACAGAAAACGAAGAAGTTATAGAGACTTTCTGTGTCCTCAGAAATGGTCAAACTTTGAGGCCACGCCCCGGCCACACCGTAAGACTTTTGTAAGAGTTTTGGAATGCGTCTATTCCCTATGGTGTCCTGAGTGGACACGGCAAATTTCAGCTCGATCCGTTGAAGTATGCGAGGCGTGAAAAGTTTGGCAGCAGGGTCACACATCGCCAAAAATGGCCACAAACCTTCAAATGGCGGACTTCCTGTTGGGTTTGGAGGGGGGGTCCAAGAGACTTTTTTGTGCGTCTTGAGGTGATACATATGTGTGCCAATTTTCATAATCCTGTGTCAAACCGGCCAGAGGGGCTACGCGTTGGGGGCGCTATAGAGCCATTTTTATAAATTTCAAATTTCAAAAGTCAGCAAATTTCAAAATTTTTCGGGCGAATGAATTTTTCTACCAAGTTTGGTGAGTTTTTGGGCATGTTAAGGCCTCCAAAAATGCGATCTCGGAGGGGGAAAAAAAAAAAAAAAAAAAAAAAAAAAAAAAAAATAATAATCCTAAGGGTTTCAATAGGGCTCTTGCACCATTCGGTGCTCGGGCCCTAATTAAAGCTGCAAGCAGCATTGCGGGCCCTCGCGCACCTTGCGATCCGCGGGGTCATCGCAGTCTTCTCTCCTATGCTCTCGTCTCCTATACTCTCCTGTCCTATGCTCTCCTCCTCTCATTTCCACAGATATACAACGAACACAGGTTTACAACCAAACTTTCCTGCTACCAGTAGGTGGCGCTATGACCGTATCATCCTATTAGCATATATATCTGTTCAGAGTCGGGTCCATAGCAGTACTGTAAGATTTTGTCCACATTGCATAAAGTATATGGGTAGTACTGCATAAAACACAGCGAGTTCCTTTGTAATGGCGAATGGTCAACTTTGAGGCCACTCCCCCGCCACACGGTAATACTTTTGAAAGAGTTTTGGAATGCGTCTATTCCCTATGGTGTCCTGAGTGGACACAGTGAATTTCAGCTCAATTGCATGAAGTATGTGAGGCGTGAAAAGTTTTGAAGCAGGGTCAAAAATAGGCAAACAATTGCCACAAAAGTCAAAATGGCGGACTTCCTGTTGGGTTTGGAGGCGGGGTCCAAGAGACTTTTTTGTGCGTCTTGGGGTGATACACGTGTGCTAATTTTCATGAACCTGTGTCAAACTGGCCAGCGGGGCTACACATTAGGGCAAAAAATACAGGGAGTTCCTTTGTAATGGCGAATGGTCAACTTTGAGGCCACGCCCCCACCACACCGTAAGACTTTTGTAAGAGTTTTGGAATGCGTCTATTCCCTGTGGTGTCCTGAGTGGACACAGTGAATTTCAGCTCAATTGCATGAAGTATGTGAGGCGTGAAAAGTTTTGAAGCAGGGTCACAAATAGGCAAAAAATGGCCACAAAAGTCAAAATGGTGGACTTCCTGTTGGGTTTGGAGGGGGGGTCCAAGAGACTTTTTTGTGCGTCTTGGGGTGATACACATGTGTGCTAATTCTCATGATCCTGTGTCAAACTGGCCAGCGGGGCTACGCATTAGGGCAATAAATACAGTGAGTTCCTTTGTAATGGCGAATGGTCAACTTTGAGGCCACGCCCCCGCCACACCGTCAGACTTTTGTAAGAGTTTTTGAATGCGTCTATTCCCTATGGTGTCCTGAGTGGACACAGTGAGTTTTAGCTCATTTGGATGAAGTATGCGAGGCGTGAAAAGTTTTGTAGGAGGGTCACAAATCACCAAAAATTAACAGAAATTTCAAAATTGCGGACTTCCTGTTGGGTTTGGAGGGGGGGTCCAAGAGACTTTTTTGTGCATCTTGGGGTGATACACATGTGTACCAATTTTCATGACCCTACTCAAAACAGGCCAGGGGGGCAGGCAGAAAAACCTATGAAAACACAACATTTTGTGTAGCCAGTAGGTGGCGCTCTGTCAAAGCCTCAATATTGTTGTATAGATGTGTTTAGGGTCAGACTCTGATCATACATGTGACATTTCGTACAGATCGGACAGAAAACGAAGAAGTTATAGAGACTTTCTGTGTCCTCAGAAATGGTCAAACTTTGAGGCCACGCCCCGGCCACACCGTCAGACTTTTGTAAGAGTTTTGGAATGCGTCTATTCCCTATGGTGTCCTGAGTGGACACGGCGAATTTCAGCTCAATCCGTTGAAGTATGCGAGGCGTGAAAAGTTTGGCAGCAGGGTCACACATCGCCAAAAATGGCCACAAACCTTCAAATGGCGGACTTCCTGTTGGGTTTGGAGGGGGGGTCCAAGAGACTTTTTTGTGCGTCTTGAGGTGATACATATGTGTGCCAATTTTCATAATCCTGTGTCAAACTGGCCAGAGGGGCTACGCGTTGGGGGCGCTATAGAGCCATTTTTATATGTGCATTTCAAAAGTCAGCAAATTTCAAAATTTTTCGGGCGAATGAATTTTTCTACCAAGTTTGGTGAGTTTTTGGGCATGTTAAGGCCTCCAAAAATGCGATCTCGGAGGGGGAAAAAAAAAAAAAATTAAAGCTGCAAGCAGCATTGCGGGCCCTCGCGCACCTTGCGATCCGCGGGGTCATCGCAGTCTTCTCTCCTATGCTCTCGTCTCCTATACTCTCCTGTGCTATTCTTTCCTCCTCTCATTTCCACAGATATACAACAAACACATGTTTACAACCAAACTTTCCTGCTACCAGTAGGTGGCGCTATGACCGTATCATCCTATTAGCATATATATCTGTTTAGACTCGGCTCCATGGCAGTACTGTAAGATTTTGTCCACATTGCATGAAGTATATGGGTAGTACTGCATAAAACACAGCGAGTTCCTTTGTAATGGCGAACGGTCAACTTTGAGGCCACTCCCCCACCACACGGTAATACTTTTGAAAGAGTTTTGGAATGCGTCTATTCCCTATGGTGTCCCAAGTGGACACAGTGAATTTCAGCTCAATTGCATGAAGTATGCGAGGCATGAAAAGTTTTATAGCAGGGTCAGAAAACGGTAAAAATTACAAAAAAAAACAAAATGGTGGACTTCCTGTTGGGTTTGGAGGGGGGGTCCAAGAGACTTTTTTGTGCGTCTTGGGGTGATACACATGTGTGCTAATTCTCATGATCCTGTGTCAAACTGGCCAGCGGGGCTACGCGTTAGGGCAATAAATACAGTGAGTTCCTTTGTAATGGCGAATGGTCAACTTTGAGGCCACGCCCCCACCACACCGTCAGACTTTTGTAAGAGTTTTGGAATGCGTCTATTCGCTATGGTCTCCTGAGTGGACACAGTGAGTTTTAGGTCATTTGGATGAAGTATGCGAGGCGTGAAAAGTTTTGTAGGAGGGTCACAAATCGCCAAAAATTAACAGAAATTTCAAAATTGCGGACTTCCTGTTGGGTTTGGAGGGGGGGTCCAAGAGACTTTTTTGTGCATCTTGGGGTGATACACATGTGTACCAATTTTCATGACCCTACTCAAAACAGGCCAGGGGGGCAGGCAGAAAAACCTATGAAAACACAACATTTTGTGTAGCCAGTAGGTGGCGCTCTGTCAAAGCCTCAATATTGTTGTATAGATGTGTTTAGGGTCAGACTCTGATCATACATGTGACATTTCGTACAGATCGGACAGAAAACGAAGAAGTTATAGAGACTTTCTGTGTCCTCAGAAATGGTCAAACTTTGAGGCCACGCCCCGGCCACACCGTCAGACTTTTGTAAGAGTTTTGGAATGCGTCTATTCCCTATGGTGTCCTGAGTGGACACGGCGAATTTCAGCTCAATCCGTTGAAGTATGCGAGGCGTGAAAAGTTTGGCAGCAGGGTCACACATCGCCAAAAATGGCCACAAACCTTCAAATGGCGGAGTTCCTGTTGGGTTTGGAGGGGGGGTCCAAGAGACTTTTTTGTGCGTCTTGAGGTGATACATATGTGTGCCAATTTTCATAATCCTGTGTCAAACCGGCCAGAGGGGCTACGCGTTGGGGGCGCTATAGAGCCATTTTTATATGTGCATTTCAAAAGTCAGCAAATTTCAAAATTTTTCGGGCGAATGAATTTTTCTACCAAGTTTGGTGAGTTTTTGGGCATGTTAAGGCCTCCAAAAATGCGATCTCGGAGGGGGAAAAAAAAAAAAAAATTAAAGCTGCAAGCAGCATTGCGGGCCCTCGCGCACCTTGCGATCCGCGGGGTCATCGCAGTCTTCTCTCCTATGCTCTCGTCTCCTATACTCTCCTGTCCTATGCTCTCCTCCTCTCATTTCCACAGATATACAACGAACACGTTTACAACCAAACTTTCCTGCTACCAGTAGGTGGCGCTATGACCATATCATCCTATTAGCATATATATCTGTTCACACTCAGGTCCATAGCAGTACTGTAAGATTTTGTCCACATTGCATAAAGTATATGGGTAGTACTGCAGAAAACACAGCAAGTTCCTTTGTAATGGCGAATGGTCAACTTTGAGGCCACTCCCCTGCCACATGGTAATACTTTTGAAAGAGTTTTGGAATGCGTCTATTCCCTATGGTGTCCTGAGTGGACACAGTGAATTTCAGCTCAATTGCATAAAGTATGCGAGGCGTGAAAAGTTTTGAAGCAGGGTCACAAATAGGCACAAAATGGCCACAAAAGTCAAAATGGCGGACTTCCTGTTGGGTTTGGAGGGGGGGTCCAAGAGACTTTTTTGTGCGTCTTGGGGTGATACACATGTGTGCTAATTTTCATGATCCTGTGTCAAACTGGCCAGAGGGGCTACGCGTTAGGACAAAAAATACAGGGAGTTCCTTTGTAATGGCGAATGGTCAACTTTGAGGCCACGCCCCCACCACACTGTAATACTTTTGTAAGAGTTTTGGAATGCGTCTATTCCCTGTGGTGTCCTGAGTGGACACAGTGAATTTCAGCTCAATTGCATGAAGTATGTGAGGCGTGAAAAGTTTTGAAGCAGGGTCACAAATAGGCAAAAAATGGCCACAAAAGTCAAAATGGTGGACTTCCTGTTGGGTTTGGAGGGGGGGTCCAAGAGACTTTTTTGTGCGTCTTGGGGTGATACACATGTGTGCTAATTCTCATGATCCTGTGTCAAACTGGCCAGCGGGGCTACGCATTAGGGCAATAAATAC
This sequence comes from Parambassis ranga, assembly GCF_900634625.1. Classification (NCBI taxonomy): domain Eukaryota; kingdom Metazoa; phylum Chordata; class Actinopteri; family Ambassidae; genus Parambassis; species Parambassis ranga. The sequence continues at coordinate 96,525 of NC_041025.1, read as the reverse complement.
AGTGAGTTCCTTTGTAATGGCGAATGGTCAACTTTGAGGCCACGCCCCCGCCACACCGTCAGACTTTTGTAAGAGTTTTTGAATGCGTCTATTCCCTATGGTGTCCTGAGTGGACACAGTGAGTTTTAGCTCATTTGGATGAAGTATGCGAGGCGTGAAAAGTTTTGTAAGAGGGTCACAAATCGCCAAAAATTAACAGAAATTTCAAAATTGCGGACTTCCTGTTGGGTTTGGAGGGGGGGTCCAAGAGACTTTTTTGTGCATCTTGGGGTGATACACATGTGTACCAATTTTCATGACCCTACTCAAAACAGGCCAGGGGGCAGGCAGAAAAACCTATGAAAACACAACATTTTGTGTAGCCAGTAGGTGGCGCTCTGTCAAAGCCTCAATATTGTTGTATAGATGTGTTTAGGGTCAGACTCTGATCATACATGTGACATTTCGTACAGATCGGACAGAAAACGAAGAAGTTATAGAGACTTTCTGTGTCCTCAGAAATGGTCAAACTTTGAGGCCACGCCCCGGCCACACCGTCAGACTTTTGTAAGAGTTTTGGAATGCGTCTATTCCCTATGGTGTCCTAAGTGGACACGGCGAATTTCAGCTCAATCTGATGAAGTATGCGAGGCGTGAAAAGTTTGGCAGCAGGGTCACACATCGCCAAAAATGGCCACAAACCTTCAAATGGCGGACTTCCTGTTGGGTTTGGAGGGGGGGTCCAAGAGACTTTTTTGTGCGTCTTGAGGTGATACATATGTGTGCCAATTTTCATAATCCTGTGTCAAACCGGCCAGAGGGGCTACGCGTTGGGGGCGCTATAGAGCCATTTTTCTATGTGCATTTCAAAAGTCAGCAAATTTCAAAATTTTTCGGGCGAATGAATTTTTCTACCAAGTTTGGTGAGTTTTTGGGCATGTTAAGGCCTCCAAAAATGCGATCTCGGAGGGGGAAAAAAAAAAAATAATAATCCTAAGGGTTTCAATAGGGCTCTTGCACCATTCGGTGCTCGGGCCCTAATAATCCTAAGGGTTTCAATAGGGCTCTTGCACCATTCGGTGCTCGGGCCCTAATAATCCTAAGGGTTTCAATAGGGCTCTTGCACCATTCGGTGCTCGGGCCCTAAATAATAATCCTAAGGGTTTCAATAGGGCTCTTGCACCATTCGGTGCTCGGGCCCTAATAATCCTAAGGGTTTCAATAGGGCTCTTGCACCATTCGGTGCTCGGGCCCTAATGAAAAATAATAATCCTAAGGGTTTCAATAGGGCTCTTGCACCATTCGGTGCTCGGGCCCTAATAATAATCCTAAGGGTTTCAATAGGGCTCTTGCACCATTCGGTGCTCGGGCCCTAAAAATAATAATCCTAAGGGTTTCAATAGGGCTCTTGCACCATTCGGTGCTCGGGCCCTAAATAATAATCCTAAGGGTTTCAATAGGGCTCTTGCACCATTCGGTGCTCGGGCCCTAAAAATAATAATCCTAAGGGTTTCAATAGGGCTCTTGCACCATTCGGTGCTCGGGCCCTAATAATCCTAAGGGTTTCAATAGGGCTCTTGCACCATTCGGTGCTCGGGCCCTAATAAAGATTAGCAGCAGAGACGAGTGTAGGCAATAACATTGGAATATTCAGGGTCCAGTCAGCATGCGGGTCTGGAGGCAGACAGACAAAGAGAGAGAGAGACAGAGAGAGAGGCACAACACTACAGGAAGACAGCAAACACAGTTTATGACATGAATCACTAGTATGAACCAGACTGATGAGAATAGAGGAGAGGTAAGAGGTGAGAGGGGATTTGAGGGGACAGGGAACTGCTCAGTGGATCATGTTTGTGTCCCCCAACAGCATAGGTCTATAGCAGCATAGCTTTGTTAAAAGTTAAGAATTTATTGGCCTTATGATACCTGTTATACATGTGGCTGAGGCCATGTCAACAAGTGACTGTATCTATACCTATCAACCCCTCACACTATGTTTAAGGCTACTAAACTGCTTTACTAAACAGAAAGGTTTTAAGTCTAGTCTTAAAGGTGGAGGCAGTGTCTGCCTCTCGGACCCAGATTGGTAACTGGTTCTATAGTAGCGGTGACTGATAGTTAAAAGCTCGTCCTCCCATTCTACTTTTATGAATCCTAGGAACTACAAGTAAACCTGCACTCAGAGATCTGAGTGTCCTATTAGGAACATATGGTACAATCAGGTCCTGCAGATACAATGGAGAGCCTTGTAGGTTAGAAGAAGGATCTTGAAGTGTATTCTTGAGTTCACTGGGAGCCAGTGAAGAGACGCTAGGACAGGAGAGATATGATCCCTTTGGCTGCTTCCTGTCAGAACTCTAGCTGCTGCGTTCTGGATCAGCTGCAGACTGTTGATGGAGTAATGTGGACATCCTGACAATAAAGAGTTGCAGTAGTCCAGTCTTGAAGTGACAAAAGCATGGATGAGCTTTTCAGCATCACTCTGGGAGAGGATGCTCCTGATCTTAGTAATATTACGCAGGTGAAAGAAAGCGGTCTTGGAGACCTGCCTAATATGAGAGACAAACGACATGTCTTGATCAAAGATGACTCCAAGGTTCCTCACAGTCGTAGTGGAGGCCAGAGTAATTCCATCCAGAGAGAAAGTATTATCTGATAAACTAGTTCTGAGATGTTTAGGTCCAAAAACAATGAGATCATTGTTTTTGTTTTTAGTCTTGTCCGAGTTTAATAGTAAAAAGTTGGAGGACATCCAGTCCCTTATGTCCTTTAGACACGCCTGTAGTCTGACTAGCGGCTCTGTTTCTTCAGGCTTCATGGATAAATACAGTTGGGTATCATCAGCATAACAGTGAAAGTTTATGCCGTGCTTCTGGATGATGTTTCCTAGAGGGAGCATGTAGAGGGTGAACAGGATCGGTCCGAGCACAGAACCCTGTGGAACACCGTGGTTAACCCTTGTACCTGTGGAAGAAACATCGTTAGCATGAACAAATTGAAATCTGTCAGATAAATATGATTTAAACCAGCGCAGTGCTGTTCCTGTAATCCTGATCTCATGTTCTAATCTGTGTAGCAGGATGCGATGATCTACGGTGTTGAAGGCAGCACTGAGATCCAGTAGAACGAGTACAGAGACGAGACCCCGGTCCGATGCCGTGAGGAGGTCATTGGTGACTTTAAGCAGTGCCGTTTCTGTGCTGTGATGGGCTCTGAATCCAGACTGGAAAGCATTGAGCAGACTGTTCCTATGCAGGTGGTCATTTAGCTGACTTACAATAGCTCTTTCGAGTATTTTGGAGATAAAGGTGAGGTTGGAGATCGGTCCAGTGAAGGTTTTTTAAGTATCGGAATGATCACAGCAGTTTTAAAAGCCTGCGGTACATATCCTGTTTCCAGAGACAAGTTGATCTGTCCTAATATAGACTCTCCGATCAGAGGAATAGCATCCTTAAAGAGCCGTGAAGGGATCGGATCCAGAAGACAGGTAGTAGGTTTAGACTTGCAGATGCTGGTGGTCAGCTCAGGGAGGCCGATGGGCACGAAGCAGTCCAGTTAGATCAGGATCCGTCTCCAGAAGTGGCGGTGTATCCTCAGCGGTCACAGAGAGATTGTGCTTGATTTGTCCTCTAATAGTGGTGATTTTATCAGTGAAGAAGCTCATGAAATCTTCACTACAAAGAGCTGCAGGAATGCGAGGCTCCACAGAGCTGTGGCTCTTTGTCAGCCTGGCCACAGCGTTAAAGACTTATAAAAAGATATATATTTATCAGGGCTGTCAAAGTTAATGCCTTTTATGCAGGGTGGCTCTGTGTCTTGTAGTGTAGGGGTATGACAGCTACTTTTGGCGCGAGAGGTCCTCGGTTCGAGACTTTGATGCTGTGTGTGTGAAATCTTCCAGTGTGGTGGTAGCGACACACACACACACACGGGTTTTGCTGCAATGAGTGCTTTTATAGAGAGTCCTGAAAGTATCGGATCGTGACTCGGACTCGAGGGCAAAAAAACCTGATCGGGACATCCCTACTTTCAATGCAGCCTTAGGATAGTTCTGATATCTAAATCCTGACCTTTACTGCTTATTTTGGAGTAAATGAAACAAATCCTTTTATATTACTTAACATGTTCAGGTTGGCATGTGTCCACATAAGGCTACTTTAATTTATTAACTTTAGTAAAACAGAGGATATAGCTACTAAGTTTGTCATTGGCAATATCATTAATCACAGAGAACATATGACAATGGCTAAAACCATCAAGAAATGTGCCACTGAGTTGAGACAATCATGGCTATGGCTAAAGCTGGATCCATACTCCGCGAGACAAAGACATTTTTCCCCCGTGCAGACGTTACGCCCACAAAATGATGTCATTTTTTGTCTCTGACCGCTGATCCGCACTCTTGTGCACAGGGTCCGGGCCAAACTTTGTCTTTCAAGGCTGTGCGGCAACCATGCTGTGATTGGTCGGAATTTATTGTGGGCATGATGAAAGTGGAGAAGCGCAAGAGCCTCTCCAGGTATTTAGGTAGGTGTATAAACAGTTGTATAAACAGCACTGATTCAACAGATTTAGATAAGACCATACCGGTTTTGCATGATGAGCAATAAAAGAAAGAAAGGCAAGTCAGGGTGATTTGTCACCAATAACTCCAGACAGCCATTCACACATACCAGATGGTGACTGTTATTACCATTCTATATACTCCTACATACCCGGGCATAATAGGCTCGTTAACAATGTCTGTATATCTTTGCTATTGTTACTTTTAATGTCGCATCTTCACAGCTCATCACCGGACAGTTTGAAGTATCGCAGGCACATTGGAACACAGTAGATGTGCAAATGTGGTCATAAAGGCTAGCACAAACACTGAATCTTTGCTATTGTTACTTTTAATGTCGCATTTTCACAACTCATCACCAGACATCTCACACTGTTGCAGGCAACCTCTCTGTATAATGCCCTCTTGCCATGGCACAAGTCCTTGTGGTGTGTTAAAAAACTCAGTAAAGTCTTTCCTTATAGTTTAGTGGGCGGGCCGTATGAGGAGTTCTGCACACACACGTCTTGCGGAGTATGGTACCTCAGTGCCGAAAAGACCTTTTTTTTTATCTCTTACCACTCGTGGAGTGCGTTCTCCGCTCTTTGTCTCGCAGAGTATGGAACAGCCTTAACTGAAAAAGTCTGTTCACTGCTATGTAGGGGGAAGAGGGGGAAGGTGGGGCACAGCAGTGAGTACAGCTTGCTGACAGCCTGCTGGGCCTGGCCTGGAGGCTTCACAGCAGATTGATGGCAGCAGAGTGAAGAAGTGGTATGAGGGGTCTTCTGTGCGGAGGGCTTTTGGGTGAGACGGCTGGCGTACAGTTCTTGGGGGGAGGGAGGGCTCTTCTAAACTTGCCGAAGCCGTAGAGCAGGGGTGTCCAAAAAAGATAGAAGGGGTGTCCAAACTACGGCCGCAGTTGGCCCGCGGGCCGTAGTTTGGACACCCCTGTCGGATTTTCTATGGCCTTCTATCTTAAAATGTGTTATTTTTGGCCCGCCAGCCAAACATATCATACAATCATAAATCAAACAAAATCAACAGGCAATTCTTATTTTTGTTTTTAACTTATTGTGTAACTTTTGCATCATGATTCTCTGAACAGAACATTATCTCTCTCGCTGTCTGCATCGTGGTGCGTCACGCGGTGCTGCAGGGCTTGGTTGTTGGTTACAGCTAGCAGAGGGCTCAGAAGGTGCAAAACACCGGTTCAGCACTTCGACACAATTCACCACAAGACTAAACATGCTTCTGCATGCTGCCTGCTATCAGAGTGTCTGTACAAGTGAAGTCCTCCAAAACTACGGAGCCCCTCTGTGACATGGTCAAAAAGAAATAAATTGTGGCCACGAATTATGTATAACGTGCTCACGAAATATTGTTATTATTAGTTGTAGTATAGTAGCCCTATTAGAATTCATGGACTGGGTGCATGGGAGTGGGCTGCCCGGCCAGAGAGCAACCTCCCCGTTCAGAATTGAGCGTCCCTCTCTGGGGAATGTGCCGGAGTATTGTGGGGCTCCAGGAGCGCAGGGGAGTGGAGCGGAGCGTCCCTCTCCCTGTCCATCGTGTCCGGCCCGGGCAGGAGCGGGCTGCAGGGAGTGATGCTACAGCCATTAGAGAAGTTAAAGCGACATGATGGAGAGGGAGAGGGATGCTCGTTGCTCCCTGATGCACGGGGAGGCTGCGTCCTGGCCGGCAGCCTGCTCGGGCCTTTTTACCGGCGCCTGGATAAAACTCTCCAGAAATGCGAACATTTGTAAACCATGAATTAGTTTGTGTCGTGTGAGCAGACTGTCTGTTATAAACTTCGATGTTTTACTGATGCAGCAGAGCAGTCCATCTTTGCTTGTTAACGTTCTCTGTTGTTAAAGCTGTACAGTGAGATGCGGCACTTCTCTCAAACTGACTCCGTAATTCAGTACGCATCTGTCGTAAGGCACGTCATTACGTTTTTACGTCTCGTTGGCATGCACTGCAAACCTGTGTAAGCATTAACAAGACCCTTTGAGATCAGCACTAAATGACTCCCACCTAGTCTACCTGACATTTTACTGATGTCTGCTGCTCCTAAATCAGACCTGCCACATATGATCAGATCTCACCTTCACATAGAGTCAATAACTTGCCTGTTGCTCTGTTATCACAACCACAGTTTCTGAATGTTTTAAATTTATGCTGTAAATTCAGATAACATTTTCTGTTCTGTCATCTGAATGCTAAGATGTTATTTTGTTTGCTGTGTAAGATGTAACATATTACAAAACAGCATTTTTTCTCTGAAGTCCACAAAAATCTCCTTTGTCTTCTCCATATTCAGGAAGAGGTTGTGGTCTCTGCACCACAAGGCAAGAAGGGGCACCTCATTTCTGTAGTTTGTTCCATCTCCCCTTGAGATCAGACCTACCACAGTTGTGTCGTCCGCAAACTTCACAAAGATGTTGGTGTGTTTGATGTGCAATTGTGGGTCAGCAGAGTGAAGAGGAGGGGGCTCAGCACACATCCTTGGGGAGCCCCAGTGTTCATTGTGATGGTGCTGGATGTGTTTCTGCCAACCCGCACTGTCTGAGGTCTCCCAGTGAGGAGGTCCAGCAGCCAGTTGCACAGCAAGGGGTTCAGCCCCAGCTGGTCCAGTTTGTTGATGAGTAGGTGGTTGCTCTCGCTCCAGGTGACAAAGTTATCCACCACAGACCTGTACTCCCTCTCATCACCACCGGTGATACATCCAACCGCAGAGTCATCAGAGAATTTCTGGAGGTGGCAGGTCTCTGTGCAGTAGTTGAAGTCTGTGGTGTAGAGAGTGAAGGGAGAGAGGACGGTCCCCTGTGGAGCCCTGGTGTGGCTGATCAGTCTGTCAGACATACAGCTCTGCAGGCGTACATACTGTGGTCTGCCAGTCAGATAGTCCACCATCCAGGACACCAGTGGGGCATCCACCTGCATCGCTGTCAGCTTCTCAGCCAGTGGGGCCGGCCTGATGGTGTCAAAGCACTTGAAAAATCAAAAAACATGATTCTCACAGTGCTTGCCGGCTTATCCAGGTGGGTGTAGACTTTGTCCAGCAGGAAGATGACAGTGTCCTCCACTCCTAGGCGGGGCTGGTAGGCGAACTGGAGGGGATCAAGAAGTGGTTGGACCATGGGCCGGAGCTGTTCCAGGATGAGTCTTTCCAGAGTCTTCAAAATGTGTGACATCAGAGCCACGGGCCTGTAGTCCTTTAAGTCGCTGGGACGTGGCGTCTTTGGAACAGGAACGAAGCATGATGTCTTCCACATGACGGGAACTCTCTGAAGACTCAGGCTGAGGTTGAAGACATTATGAAGTACTCCACTTAGCTGTGTGGCACAGGCTTTCAGGACCCTGGGGCTCATGCCATCAGGGCCTGCAGCTTTGCCTGTGTGGAGTCTCTGCAGCTGTCTTCTCACCTGCTCTGTGGTGAAGGTGGAGGTGGGGAACCAGTAATTCCCAAGTGATGACTGTCAGCCGAGGGGTCTGAGGACGAGGTGCGAGCAAGGCCATCTGGGTGAGCTGTGGGGGAAGAGAGGGCGGGTGAAGTGGCTGGTTGTTGTCGCTCAGCTGCTGAAGAGTTGTTAGCAGGGTAAACTGGGGTCACTGTATCAAATCTGTTAAAAAACTGATTCATAATATTCATTAATAATAGTGATTAATTAATAATAGTGAGTTATCCAGGTCATATCTGGGTCGGTATAGAAGATTGAAGCAAGGCGTCTGGACTTGTAGAGTTTTATTGAAGACGTTTCGCTGCTCATCCAAGCAGCTTTATCAGTTCTAACTGTTTGGTGGGGAAACATGGTTTATATGTGGTTGCAGACCTCAGTGGGTGGGTCTGGGTGGGCTGTCTGTCTGTGATGAGCTGGCTGACTGTGCCTAGGTGTGTCTAATGACTGGCAAATGACTATGAGACTGCCGGAGGGGGACTGGTTGGCAGCCCTTTGTTCTTGCTGGGAGTATGTGCAAACTTACTGAGAATGGATGGAAGCACTGCATTGTATGTGGTAGAAAGATGATGTCTGAGGCCACCACCTCTGTTAAGGGAAGGTTTTTCCAGCTTAACCCTCATGGACTGTTCAGGACATTTTTGTCCTCTGAGAGAAATTTTTCTGTTTATTTTGGCCATAACTTTGTCAATATGTGGACAAATTGAATCATTTTTCCTCAACAAGCTTAATTTTACATAAATTTTGTTAATATGATTTTAAAATTTTTCATAGGTCAACAGTACACTGTGGGCAAATTTTACCCCCTAATGTGTTGTTCGGGGACAAAAACGTCCCCTAACTTTAACGGTTTTAAAAATGGTAACTGAAGTTAATTAAAAGGTCTATGCAAAAAAATTCCAAAAAATATTTATCTAATATATTTTTAAAACCGTTAAAGTTAGGGGACATTTTTGTCCCCGAACAACACATTAGGGTAGCGTTTGCGAACAGTCCATGAGGGTTAAAAAAAACCTGTGAGTGCAGAGGTGGAGTGAAGCTAAGAGCTAGGAGTTAGAGATATAAGCTGTTTGTGCCATCAGTTTGTCATGGTTTTAGCCAGGACTTTTATTTTGTAGTTCATTTTCTGTTGCATTAGTTGTAGTTTTACCAGTTATTTCCTGTTTTATTTTGTAGTCACTGTTCTCCCTCTTGTTTCTGGTGTTTTGACTTCCCCTTCCTTGTGTGTGTTCCCTCCTCCTCCGCCATTTTACAATCCCTGACATTAGTTTTGGCCCTGGTGGGCTTTTGTTTCCTGTTTCGAGTTTTGGCCCTGGTGGGCTTTCATCTCCTGTTTCGAGTTTTGGCCCTGGTGGGCTTTCATCTCCTGTTTCGTGTTTTGGCCCTGAAGGGCTTTCGTCTCCTGACTCTAGTTCTGACCCTGGTGGGGTTCCATCCCCAGCTTCCTTTCCTGACCTCGGTGGTCCACCGCTCCCGAGTTCTTCCTCCAACCTCGGTGGTCCACCGCTCCCGAGTTCCAGTCCCGACGCCAGTGGTCCTTCGCCTCTGGTCTCCAGTCCCGACACCGGTGGTCCTTCACCTCTGGTCTCCAGTCCCGATGTCGGAGGGTCCTCCGCCTCATCCTCGGCTCTGGTTTCCTGTCTGGGACTTTAGCCAGGAGAACCGCGAATCATTTGCTGCAAGCGGAGTTCAAATAGCATCTTGCATATTTTTGATGTCAGTGACGTTATCGCTATCACCATGGATGTAAAAACAACAAGCGTAGGGGTTATTCCTTGTGTCGTTCTCGATCATCCTTGTGTCATCTGTCCTTGCATCTGAGTTCCTCTGTTGGTTTAGTGGCGACGTGAATCCACGTAGTTCTCTCTGTGACCTGCAGGAGTGCATCTGGAATGCATCTCGAATGGACCTTGCCAGAGTTTGGGGTGCCAGTGGTTTCCTTCTCAGGTCCCTTATCATCTCGCCAGGTTGGAAATCATGGGGTGATGTGGAAGCTGGTGGTGGTAGGGGGGGCTGGCTTCATCTGTTTTTGTCTGAGATTTGAGAGAGAGTGGAAGATAAGTTTTGCAATTTGTAACATGTCATCCTCACATAGGCGGGAGGTTCCACTCTTAGGGATGGAAGTCTGTCAAAAAGAATTTCAAAAAGACCAGTTTTGATTTTGAGTGTCAAAATTTTATTTGCCATTTAAGTTAATTCAAGGCAGCTGGTTATAACATTAGTAGTATTTCATGATTTTCATCTTGCTAATTTTATTTTACTACAATATTATATTTGCCAATGTTTCCTTAACTAATGTAACGTTAACTGTCATTGGTCATGGTGCTTGTGCTCTTTGCTTCACGCAACTGTTGCTGGTGGCATTTTCTCTTTCGACAGCACTGGTAAGGCTGTTCCATACTCCGCGAGACAAAGAGCGGAGAACGCACTCCACGGGTGGTAAGAGATACAAAAAAAAGGTCTTTTCCGCACTGAGGTACCATACTCCGCGAGACGCGTGTGTGCAGAACTCCTCATACGGCCCGCCCACTAAACTATAAGGAAAGACTTTACTGAGTTTTTTAACACACCACAAGGACTTGTGCCATGGCAAGAGGGCATTATACAGAGAGGGTGCCTGCAACAGCGTGAGATGTCCGGCGATGAGTTGTGAAAATGCGACATTAAAAGTAACAACAGCAAAGATTCAGTGTTTGTGCTAGCCTTTATGACCACATTTGCACATCTACTGTGTTCCAATATGCCTGCAATACTTCAAACTGTCCGGTGATGAGCTGTGAAGATGCGACATTAAAAGTAACAATAGCAAAGATATACAGACATTGTTAACGAGCCTATTATGCCCGGGTATGTAGGAGTATATAGAATGGTAACAGTCACCATCTGGTATGTGTGAATGGCTGTCTGAAGTTATTGGTGACAAATCACCCTTGCCTTTCTTTCTTTTATTGCTCATCATGCAAAACCAGTATGGTCTTATCTAAATCTGTTGAATCAGTGCTGTTTATACACCTACCTATATACCTGGAGAGGCTCTTGCGCTTCTCCACTTTCATCACGCCCACAATAAATTCCGACCAATCACAGCATGGTTGCCGCACAGCCTTGAAAGACAAAGTTCGGCCCGGACCCTGTGCACAAGAGTGCGGATCAGCGGGCGGTCAGAGACAAAAAATGACGTCATTTTGTGGGCGTAACGTCTGCAGGGGGGAAAAATGTCTTTGTCTCGCGGAGTATGGATCCAGCTGTAGAGTGATATGCAGAATGTCATCCGAGCTTAATGTTAAAATGGTCTGTCCTGGTAGTGTCTGGTCGTGAGTGAGCGGTGTGTGTGACTGTTTGCATAAACAAACCATACAGGATTCATAAAACTTCCGCACATTAACTGAAAATCCTTTGGACTCCTTTTTGACACACAGTCCAACGCATGTGTCAATCAGCAAAGTGGGGAACGTTTGTGTGGTCCCTGCCATGCTGCTTCTCAGGTGTGGCAACTTAGCATCTACAGCAGCGCCTTGTGTCATGGTGTGGTAAGGGAATGTATAGCTGTAACATGCTGGGAATAGAGACTGGAGGTGAAACAAACAGGGGATTAATTATTAAGGATAGTGGGTTGCTCTTGCGTGTCTTGCTCTTGTGAGAGGAGAGTGAATCTGAGACAAAAGGTTCATGATTAGTGACAACATCAAATCACTTTTTGTGGGTTTGTGGGAGCCATCTGCAAAAGAATCAAATCAGGGTTAGTTAATGGGATTTCTTGTATATCCAAGTGTTGGGGAGTAAACCTGTTGGAGGACAGCAACACAGTTATGTGCTTGTCTGTCATCTGGTGTGGGAAAAACAGAGTTTAAAACATTGCATCATTTGACAGTGATGTTAGATGATGTTAGTTAGTGTTAGTGATGTTAAACATTTCCAAGAGTAGGATGTTGCATTTCAGCCACTGTGCTCTGGAGAGGTAAGGCGATTTTCATTCAGTGAAATCATGGATCTAGCACAACTATCTGAGTAGCCCACAATGTCTCTGAAGGGCATATGTCCCATAAGCCTGCAACACAAAACAGAAGTCATACACTCATTCTTCTCATTTGTAATCTGAGTGTAAGGCGTGGTAGGGTCAGGTAGGCCCAAGATTGGAGTGGTCTGTAAGGCAAGCTTTAGTGCAGTGAAGCAATGTTCTGCTTCAGGAGTCCATGTGGTCTTTTGTGTGCTGGTAGACTCTTGCCATGAATGAGGGAGGCAAGTGGAGCCTCAAGAATGGCATGGTTGGAGATGAATTTTCTACAAGAAAAGCACATTTCAAGGAAGGATATCACCTGGTTTTTGTGATGGGTTTTGGGAGATTACAAATTGCAGCTACTCTTTGTCTTTCCTTTAGAAGTAAATGACATTACCCGAGAAAACAATGTTTTCCTGGACAAATAGAAGTTTAGACAAGATGGCTTTGTGACCACCATGAGCCAGATGTTGCGAGAGTTTTACTGTGTTGGCTTCACACTGCTCCCTGGCCGGGCTGCAGGTCATAATGTCATCAACAGGCTGCAACAAAGAGGTGCCGGGAGACAGAACAAGAGATGATTATCTAAGAGTTATTGTAAATGGTGGAGCTCTTACAGTGACCTTGGCACTGGAAGAAAAGAAGAAAAGGAAAACAAAGCCAGAGTTGGCTCACTGGACGAACTGGAGGACTAAAAAGAAAGCATTTGAGGTCCACCACTGAAAAGAACTGCTGCATTTTGTGCTTGCAGAGTTTGAGTAAATCACCATTCTGTTGGTTGAGCTGTATCTATGATTTTCTTAACTGGTAAGAAAGGTGTGACAGGGAGCAATTACTACTGCTGCTTTAAGAGACTCAAAGACTGGTGTTATGCCATCAATGGCTTCTTGTTTAGGTGGATATTGAGTCTTGCAAGGTCTCTTTGAGTGTACACAACAGATGTTAAGCATCTAAAATAGCACTGCAGTGTTGGTAACAATAGACTTGATCAATCAGATGTTTCTTGTCAATTTGTTGCGCGCTGAAATGATTTCATAAATGGGCCCAAATCTTCCCAATTATGTGATGTGTGTTTGGTGAGTGCGATGTGTGGGACTGAAAGGTCCATGGTGTACATGTTACATTGAGCTGGTGTGAGAGAGACTGATATGGCACATATGTGTTGTGTCCAATATATGTGTGTCAATGTAAGCCTGTCAGATCTCTCTTTCAGCCAACCTTCCTCATATGGCACATCAGGTCCTATTGACACATGAGAGGTACAATGCAGATCCTCTGGTGCCATGAACTCTGTTGCAGCTGTTGGAATTAATTTTGTAGCTGCTGTGATAAGCTCAGATTGAGTTGTTGATGATTGCAATTTCCATTGGTGCATCCCTCAGGTTTGAGGTGTAATGGGCAAGTGTGAGAAAAAAATTGGTCCCTGGTAGTCAGTGAGCTTGGACACTGATCAAAGGCCTAATTAGCACATCAAGTCCCTGCCCAGGGTTAATGGGGCAGACTTTGATAAGCAAGAGTGCATTGTTTTCATTGACCTGATGAACCAAAAGAGTACACTTTATCTTCACTTCACAGTTCACAATGTGTGACTCCTGAGTCTACAACATTTGTTCTGTAATGGTCAAAAACTTCTGAATGATCAGATGTGTACTGAACTTATATCTATTGTCTGAGCTCTCAAAGGGTTGTGTATTGATCTGCTAGGTGTGTGTGTGTTTGTGTGGTGCAGTACCTTCTTCTGGCCTCACAGATTGGTTTGGCTTCTCAGCAGGAGTCCATCCCTCTCCAACAACCCCCCGAAGCTCCTTCTGTATTGTCTCTTTCCTCTCTTTTTTTGTTTTTTGAAGAGAGCATTTGATCATGGGATTTATTCTGTGTCTTCTGCCAATGCAGGAACTTAATTGTTGAGGCAAAGTCCTGTTTCAGTCCATTCTGTCAGTCAGCTGAGATATTCATCAGGATTTCCATCCTTCTTTGTCCTCAGGCGGTGATTTTCTCCATGTTAACTGATGTTGTGAGCTGCTGTGATGTCAACTGTTCATGGAAGTTGCACTTTCTGGTCCTGGGGAAGGTTCTGGTTCTTCAAACATAGGCATGCTGAAGGCTGCATTTTGCTGGGTGTGACAGTTTATATGCAAGTGGAGAAGATAAAAGCTGCAGAGTTTTGTGGCACTTCAGGATCAGCTGCTTCTGACTATGTTTCTTGCCGTGGCATCATGGTGGAGTCTGTTTTCCTCCTCATTGGAAACTCCTCATTGGAGTTGCATGGTGGTGGAGCTTAAGGATGGAGAGGTGGGTTGCCTTTGAGGTCTGGATCCAGCTTTAAAGCCACCAACTGTGGAAACAAAAGAAGAGGAGATGTGCGAGTCTGGTGTTCTTTGTGTGTGAATCATGTTTCTCATTGGTTTCAGTTCTTCCATGATTTTTCTACTTTTTTAACAAACTTTTGCTGTTTTTTTTCTAAACTTGAGGAATCCCCCTAATAGGAAACCAAACTCAGCTGTCCAGACATTTAAATATTTTAAACGTTTGTCCTCATATCTCATGCTCATAATATCCACAATCAGTCCCTCCAGAGGTCCAACCTCAAACCTGATCAATTGTGGATAATATGAGAAATGACCCAACCCAACCCAAACTTTTTAAGGACACAATGTAAATGTCAATATTTCAGTACTCATCTCAGATGAGTTAAGATAAGATAAGATAAAACTTTATTAATCCCGAAGGAAATTCTTGTGCCAGAGGTTCGCTGCCCCACTGAATTGCGTCCTTTCAATCCCAGCAGCAGAGGTCTGGGGCGTCTGCGGTCAGTCCTCCCTTCTCAGAAAAGATTTTGAGGTTGGAGGCTGGAAACTTTTTCCTTCCAGGATAGCCTATCACTGTCTGCGTTGCATCCCAGACGACTACACGAGGAATCCTTAGACGAGCACCCAAATTGTTGTGGAAACTTTTCTGCTCTGGTGAAAAATGAAATAGAGACTTCTTTCAACACCAAGTCACTTTCACACTGGCCCCATTCACACTGGAGAAATTCCAGCTAGAGTAGGATTGAGCCCAGACAGCCTTTAAGCTGGATGTGTTCAGACCTATTTTCAAATCTGGCTAGCACACACTTGTGTCCACACTCAATCCGGCTTCATCCAGCATGTTTGCTGTCCTCCAAACCACTAGGTGGCGCCTCGTAATATACAGAGTCCATTCAGGCCGTGACGCGCCTCGTGAAGCGGAAGTAGCATGTCGCTAGCCGGATTCGCTAGCCACATTTGCATTCACACTTGAGCCACATTTGAGCCAATCTGGATTGAAATCAGTTTGGATACAGTCGGATTCGAGGTGTTCACACTCAGAAAAAAACACATCTGGATTGATCTGGATGCGGCCGAATCCTGCTTAAGAGAGGCAAGCACAGTGTGGATTTAGAAATAGAAATGGGTGCAAATTTGGAAAGTAGCTTCATCAAATTCACAATGCACATGCAGAAAATACAACACAATGAAATATAAACCATGCTGGAAATAGCAGAAACAACAACAGAAGTGATTTCCTGGGGACCATATACAACAACGGATCTGCCTGGAAGCCTCTACCTTGACGTTAGATGCTGAATGAAAGCCTGTGTTGCTGGAAGAATCCTAAAATGTAAGTGGTTTGTTTAAACATCTTGGTCACACAATAATTATTTGTGAAACTTTGTGCTAACTTTGTTAGCCACAGCTATGCCATAAGTTACTTTCAGAAATGTAAAACATTTCAACATCAATTAATAATCAGTAGTTTTTACTGACACAACTTATAAAATGAAACAATTTACTGACAAATACCGAGAAAACAAAATGCTTTGTGCATCTTTGCCCCCAGACCCGCATGCTGACCTCTAGTCCGGCCCCCTGGTCATTCCAATGCTTATTGCCTACACCAGTCTCTGTTGTTCATCTTTGTTTTGATTATCATTTATTAACTCATGATATATACATACACTATAATATAAACACAATCATTTCAGCTTGTTCCTCTCTCTCTCTCCTTCATCCTCGCTGTCCTGTCTACCACTTCTCCTCCTTTACCCAGCCAACTGTCAGCAGGAAGGTTCTCCTTGTTCAAGGTTTCTTCCTGTTAAAAGGGAGTTTTTCTTGACACTGTTGCTCTTAAGGGGGTTCAGGCTCTGGGTCTCTGTGAAGCACTTTGAGACAATTGTTATTGTAAAAAGCGCTTATAAAATAAACTGAATTACTTGAATTTAATTGAATTGAATGTGAATAGACACAGTGAATTAAGTATGGGCTCATATATTGATTCACTTCTCTTCTCTTGTCGTCTTGATAGGTGACCTTTACATTTACTAATGTTAATTCTGATCATGGCTGAAGACCAGTCTGCTGCAGTGTGGTGGACATCTCAGCATGTGTTTTCTTGTTGTTGTTAGATACGGGTAACTCCTTTATTAAATCTGCAGACTACTCCATTGAGCACTGATAAACACCCAAAACCAACATACAAAGAAGTCATTTATTGTTCACAATTCATTACAATTCATTACCAATGATAGTTAATTTTATTTTTGTGGCCTGAATGGGCACTTGTTTAGGAATCAATATTTTAGATTTTAGATTGTTTTTTGTTTTGTCATATCTGTGTAATTGCTGATTTCTGTATTATTTTTTGTGTAATTTAAGCAATTTTCCTCTGGGATAAATAAAGTATTTCTTATTCTAATGTCCATGTTCTCTCCTGTATTCAGGCCTTCAGGTCCATGTCAGAGTCAGACAAACCAACAGATGCAAACCTTACCCAAAAGGCTGGCTCATATGAAGAGATCCTTGGAAGAAGCATAACACAGAGCCTGAGAACCTTAAAAAGAAGACTAAAAAATGCAGACCTAACTAAGAGGGCAAACCATTCATTTGACATAGAATGCAGCAATCTAGTTGGTCGTGGGTGTTTGAACCATATGCAATGTTTCATTGTTTATTAATTAGGATATGTACTCTGAAATTAAATGTTTTTTGTTCACATTTGATGAATAGCTGCCTAATAGAAATATTTGACAGCATTAAACATCAATATATTTTCTAATTTCTCAACAATGGTGATTTGAAAATTCTATGACTTTGTACATATGTATTTATGTACAAGGAGTGTGGATGTATGGACTGATTATAAAAGGTTCTAGAGTTCACACAAGTGTCATAAACATATGATAAACATGTGATATTACATTATAACATTATAAATCCATTATAAAACCAAAATGTAGTCAGGTGAAGCCCAAGCTTGTGCACTACTGTGTTATCCAAACTGATATCTTTTCTCCTGTCTTTCCTATTTTATACATCCTGAAATGGTAATAGGGCCCTGTAGTCAAATAACAATGGCTATGTTATATGATATACCTTCATAGGGTCCCTCAATCATAACACACCTATTTCTTCCTCCTGATACCTGAATGGAGCTCCTTAATCAAACATGAAATCTCAGCACTGCCCAGTAGCAGACTTTAACTTCTTAACCACCTCTAAAGTTACAGAAGAAGCAACCAGGAAGGTTTGTTGTTGTTTATGTTTTTTTAGGTGTAAATCACTTCTGTTGTTGTTTCAGCGCATTTTAAATTTGGGTGTGTTGTGAGTATATTCAGAAGGTGTGTGTTGTGAGATCAAAAAATGTTCCTAATTTGCAGTTGTTTTGTCTGTTTACATTCCACGCAGACACATCCGGTGGCTTCTTTCTCTCTTGATTCTTAGTTGTTTTTGTTTTTTATTGTAAGTAAACGCCGTGTATGTTAGGAAGTGCACATAAGGCCATGAGCTACTTTTAAACATCAGCAGAATTGTAATTGTGGAGTTCGACCCTGCACTGGCTGAAGAGCTTTGGCATTGTGGACTACTCCATTGGCTGACACCTCTACCGGCCCCTGCAACACCATCTCGCACACAGTGGAAGTGCCACAGACGGTGTGAGAGGAAGCAGAAGAAGGGCAAGCGTGGAGGAATATGGACCAGGATAGCTGCTAACCCACATAAACTGGCCATTCCCAGCCTCGTACTGGCCAATGTCTGCTCTTTGGACAATAAAATGGACTACATTCAGCTACTTTGCACTACACAAAGGATTGTAAGGGTGTTTTGTGCATTTGTGTTCACGGAAACATGGCTAAATAACAATGTCCTGAACTCCGCCATTCAGCTAACTGGCTAACGTGATTCAGGACAGAGGAGGAAAGACCTGTGGCACCGGGCTCTGTGTTTACATCAATGACTCTTGTGATCGGAACACTGTTGTGGTTTGCAAACACTGGTCACCACTTGTGGAGCTGTGTACATTCCACCGTGCTCCAACAACAACAGGAGCAAGGCAATAAATGAGCTCTACCTGCAAGTCAGTGAACAGCAGACAAGTCAGTGAGCAGTAGACAGCCCACACGGATGCTTTTCTCATCCTGGTGGGTGATTTCAACCATGCAGACCCCAAGACTGTGTTTTTTAAAATTTCACAAACACATAGACTTTCCAACACGTGGTAACAACTAGGGATGGAACGGTTCACTAAATCCATGGTTCGGTTTGTATCACGGTTCTGAGGTCACGGTTTTCAGTTCGGTTCACATTGTTGAGGTTTGTTCTGCCTTTAACACTCTGGAAAATACAGCATAAAATACATAGCCTATTTATCCAACATTCAACATATTTAAGAATCAGTTCAGTGTTTCCCATATCATTATATCAGGTCAAGTCAATTTTATTTCTTTTTAATTTCTTTAGCAGATCATAACAGAAGCCATTTACGAAAACCTTTACTACACAACAGGTCTATACCTTGTTCCTTTATTAAACAAACTGAACAGCTCATGTTATTTATCTTATTTGCACGGCAGCATGTCATTTCTGTCTGCGCTGCTGTCTGCGCACGATGCCCGATGTGTGTACACACACAAACACACACAGAGACACACACCGTCGGACAGAACGTGTGTTGCTTTGTCCACCGTTGCTCATGACATGCTTAGTTGGATAGACTGAACTCTATGACTACGCTAGGTTAAGCTAACATTACTGATGTCCGTGGTTTTCTTTTTATTTTTGCCATTGAAATATGCTATTTACATCCCGCTCTGTGAGCACTGACGAGACCAGCAGCAGCTTTGCGCACGATTGGACGCACAGTGGTTGCTGCATGGTTGCTGCTTGCCGACAGGCAGCAACCGTGAACTCCTCCCCTGCCTCAAAACACCCACAGCCGGTCAGTCTCACTGTAGCTTCACGCAGCAGGTTCAGCTGCAGGCAGAGCAGAGAGACCCACACCACTCTGCGTCCAAACGTGCGCAAAGCTGCTGCTGGTCTCATCAGCAGCAGCAGTAGCCTGACTGCAGAATGATTTCACGTCAGTCTCCAAAAGTCACTAGTGAGTGAGTCACTAGTAGCTTTTGATTAAAAAAAGTTTGGAAAGCCGCGAAATGTAGCAAGAGACGGCAAGTTGCCAACACTCGTCTCAGTGATGGTAAAAATGCCTCCCTGTATTACTTTGTGCGCATGTCCAGAACCGAACAGAACACGCGCCCCGAAACACGTGTACCGAACGGTTCGTATTTTTTTCCTGAACTGTCCCACCCCTAGTAACAACAAACTGGACATTATTTACACTGCATACAAACCCTTCATCTCTCCCACCTTGGAGCTTCTGATCACATCAATGCTAATGCTAGCATACAGACCACCGGTAAAAGTTGCCAAACCGGTCAAAGAAGAAGAGTGTGGCCAGAGGGAGCCACAAGAGCTTTACAGGACAGTTTTAGCACAACAGACTGGGATGTGTTTAAGCAGACTGCAACTTACGACATCAACACCAAACTCCAGGAGTACACAGACACAGTCACCAAATGTATTGATGATGTAACACAAACCAGGACTATCAGCATTTAAGCCTGTCAGAAACCAAGGCTTGCTTGTCAAAATGAGGCAGGCCTAAGGCTGCCCATAGAAAAAATAACTCACTACGTCGGCATGTATGCTGGGCATGTGTGGGACTGGGTGGGATATGTATGAACGCCCAACGTTCTGCAAAGTCTTTGAACTCAGCACTGGTATACTCAAGACCATTATTTGAGATGACCACATCAGGAATACCATGCCTGGCAAACATTGATTTCATTATAACACATGATTCATCATTCACTATAACACTGCCACTTGTGGTGTCTCTTAACTTGGTGACTTCAGGGAACTTTGAAAAGTAATCCACACATAGCAGGAACTCAGATCCTTGTAGTGGAAAAGATCAGTTCCTACTCTCTCCCATGGTATATCTGGTACTGGGCATGATAGTAATGCTCCCTCGGATTGCAATTTCTGTTCTCATTACAGACTGCTCTTCAATATGTGCAGACATATTTAGAATATATTGCAAATGTGTTTGCACTTAACAATTCCAAAGTGTATGTGATTTTATATTCTCCAAAAATTCTTCATTTCAGAAATACAGGGCTTATAGGTGACCCTCGGGTTGTATCTTTGTAGTCTTAGTAGCATTCTCTGTAACCTCATGGGAGCCTGGTGCAAAGGCATTATAAAGATGCTCTCCAGTGGCATGTGGTCACTTTCAACATAAATGTCTCTTCCATAAACATATGGATGAAATTTTTCACAGCCATAGACAATAGCAAGTACCTCTTTCTCTATCTGTGCATATCTTTGCTGACAGTCAGTAAGTGCTCTTGATAAATATGCTAGAGGCTGTTGATCCTGCCGTAGGACTGCTTTAAGGCCTTTTGAACTTGCATCTACTGAAAGTGTGACTGGTCTGTTGACATCATAAAACTTCAGGGTTGGAGCGTTTTTTTCCTCCCTCCTTCAAACATTACAAAGAAAATGGTGGAGATAAAAAAACAAAACAAAAAACCCCCAGAACTCAGCTTCTTTATGTTAACAACTGTTTCTTTATGTTGCGCTTTTCAGCTGCCATTTCCTACATGAAAGAGAGAGAAGAAAAAAAGGGGCCCTTTTCCCTCTTCCACACCTTGGGCCCTCTTCCTCAAGTAGCCACACCTTCCACCTTCCAACCAAAACACAAAAACTCCACTATTGACAGAATATTGCAAAATAAATTCATAACTAAACAATCCGGGAGGGAGCTGATGCTTCCTCACACATACCCAAGAACCACAGCAGCTCCTGTTTGTTCTGAGGTGGGGGTAGCTGTGTCACCGCTCTTACTTTTTTCTCTTCTGGTTGGTTTCAATCCACTAGCACTGAGACCCCATTTACACATAGTCGGGTTTTTTGAAAGACTATTTCCTTCCCTCCATTTTCCAAAATAATATCATGCCCACATCATCATTTTCAAAAAAGTTTCCTTTTACATTAACCTGCGTCAATACGCTCCCAAGAGCCATCATAACTATGCCAAGCCAAGGCAGTGTAGGAAGAAGGAGAAAGCCGTGCCTCATCGACGCAGTCTGGCTCTTTGTGTCAGAAGTTGTTCCAAAATTGCTGAACCTCAAGACCTAATATGTCTCTGCTCCTCTACATAGTAAGAGGAGCTGTATTTTAAAATGCAAACGCAAACGTTGATGAGAAGGGACAGGGACTTTTCTTCATCTTGTGCTTTGTGCTTCACGGAGACCTGGCTTTGTGAACAGATACTGGACTGCGCGCTGCAGCTGGAGGGATTCCAACTCCTCCGAGCGGATCGCCACAGGGAACTCTCCGGTAAAACCAAAGGTGGAGGTGTCTGTTTCTATATCAACAGTGGTTGGTGTACTGATGTGACTGTGATCTCCCAGCACTGCTCTCCTGCTCTGGAATACTTATTCATTCATTGAAAGCCATTTTACTCTCCACGTGAGTTTGCTTCATTCATTCTGTGTGTTTGGAGCAAACATATCCAGATTCCTTAATTATTGTCCTTGGTGACTTTAATAAAGGAAATCTGAGCAAAGAACTCCTGAAATACAAACAGTTGATCAAATGCCCGACCAGAGAGGAGAACGCACTGGAGCGAGGCATATTGCGCAGTGCCCCGTGCTGCTCTTGGACTATCTGACCACGGGATGGTCCATCTGATTCCTGCGTACAGACAGCTCTCCAAACTGTCTCTCCAAGTGTTCAGGGCTGCCACTGATAGTCTTGATGAGTATACAGACACTGTGACGTCATATATTCAGTACTGTGAGGACAGTATTGTGCCAAAACGCACCAGGGTGAGTTATAACAATGACAAACCCTTGTTCACAGCTAAACTCAGACAGCTGAGGCTAGAGAAGGAGGCTGCAGTACTCTGAGAAAATCCAGCAGCAGTTCTCTGCTAACGACTCTGCCTCTGTGTGGAAAGCACTGAGACAGATCACCAATTACAAGCCCAAAGCCCCCCACTCAGCTGATGACCTGCAATTAGCCAACAGTCTGAATGAGTTCTACTGCCGCTTTGATGGACTATCATCCAGCCCTGACACCACATCAAAGACACCTCATCAGAGTCCTCCTTGCCCCCCTCCTCCCCTTCAGCTGCCCTCTCAATCCTGGAGGATGTTAACAGGCTGTTCAGGAGACTGAACCCCCGCAAGGATCCTGGACCTGATGGTGTGTCCCCCTCCTCCCTAAGACACTGTGCAGACGAGCTGACTCCAGTGTTCACAGACATCTTTAACACCTCTCTGGAGTCAAGCCATGTGCTAGCCTGCTTCAAATCCTCCACCGTAGTTCCAGTTCCCAAGAAGCCAGGGATCACTGGTCTTAATGACTACAGACCTGTGGCACTGACGTCTGTAGTCATGAAGTCCTTTGAGCACCTGGTGGTACTGTCCCACCTCAAGACCATCACAGCCCCCCTCCTGGACCCTCTGCTATTCGTCTACAGAGCTAACAGATCTGCTGTGCTGTCAACCTGGCCCTTCACTACATCCTGCAGCATCTGGACTCCCCGGGAAACCTATGCTAGGATCCTGTTTGTGGACTTCAGCTCTGCTTTCAACACAATCCGCCCAGCTCTCCTCCAAGACAAGCTGTCCCTGCTGCATGTTCCAGACTCCATCTGCCGGTGGATCACTGACTTCCTGACAGACAGGAGACAGCATGTGAGGCTGGGGACGAATGTCTCGGACACAAGGACCATCAGCACCGGTCCCCCCCAAGGCTGCGTACTTTCCCCTCTGCTCTTCTCCCTGTACACCAACTGCTGCACCTCCAGCAGTCTGTCAAGCTGGATTGCTTCATTGGACTCATCTCAGATGGGGATGAGTCTGGAGATGACTGTAGACTTTTGGAAAGTGCCAGCTCCATCACCCCCCTCACCCTGACAGACACCCCCATCTCCACAGTGGACTCTTCCCGCTTCCTGGGTACCACCATCACCCAGGACCTCAAGTGGGAGCTCACCATCAGCTCCCTCATCAAAAAGGCCCAGCAGAGGATGTACTTCCTGTGGCAGCTGAGGAAACTCAAGATGCCAGCCAGAATGATGGTTCAGTTCTACACGGCCATCATTGAGTCCATCCTCACCTCCTCCATCACAGTGTGGTACGCTGGGGCCACTGCCAGGGACAAGCACAGACTGCAGCGTGTTGTGCGCTCTGCTGAGAAGGTGATAGGCTGCAGCCTGCCATCTATCCAAGACCTGTACGTCTCCAGGACTCTGAGGCATGCAGGTCGGATCACAGCTGACCCTTCTCACCCTGGACACGGACTCTTTGAGCCACTCCCTTCAGGCAGGAGGTTACGGTCCATTCGGACCAGAACCTCACGCCACAAGAACAGCTTCTTCCCCTCTGCTGTTGGACTGTTTAACTGTAATTAATACACTGCTCTGCACTGTCACTTCACAAGGTCACTTTAGTAGTCACTGCATATTGATGACTATTTGCACTGTTCACACATACACATACTTGCACACTAGGGAGGTGGTACTAGTGTGCAAGTATGTGGTACCTGTTACATTATTACATTATTACACTGTTCCACTCGGTCATATAAGGGTCTATGTTTGCCAGTACAACCACCACTCATTTTATGTTCTGTTCATTGTATGTCTGTTATGTCATGTCTGTTATGCCATGTCAATTTAGCCTTACTTTAGTTTATTTACCTTCATTTTATCTTAGTTCTATCTTATTTCATGTTAATTATTATATGTTCTTATGTATGCACCAATCACTAAGGCAAATTCCTAGTAATGTGAATCCCCTTCACTTACATGGCAATAAACACGATTCTGATTATGAAGAAGAACCAGAATCGGTTACTGAGCCTGGAAGAGACTCCACCGGTCCCACATGTGATGGTACGGTCCAGCAGGTAACGCGGAATATTGAGGAGATGCTGGACACTAAATTTGCTAATATTCTGAAACCAGTCACAGAGATGTCAGAGAAACTAGACAAGCTAGTATATAGATTGGGGACAGTGGAACAGCGAGTGTCCGATTTGGAGGATAATGCAGCGGCTAACGCTCCACAACTTGACTCTACTTGTTGGACTGAAAGAAGGTACTGAAGGCAAGAATCCACCCGCGATCCTTGAGAAATGGATTCCTGAGATCTTGAACATGGACATGCAAGGGGAGCATCTCAAAATAGAATGACCTCACTGTGTGGTACCTCCAGGGGCACTTCCAGACAGGGCTGTCCTGTTAAGGCTTCGCGACTACACGGACAGACAGAGGATTCTAAGCGCAGCAAGGAACAAAGGCAGTGATGGATGGTCAAGCAGTATCTTTTTTTCAGGACTTCTCTGTGGGGATTGTAAAGTGAAGGCAAGAATCTGCGGACACATGCAGAAGGCTTCAGGAAGCAGGGATCAAATATGCTTTTGTGTACCCAGCACCTGACTATAGTCAAGGTGTTCCCTTCAAATGGAAAACCAAACTGTCATCCCACGATTAAGGAAATCAACAATAACGTGAAAACACTCCTGTTTTGGACAATAAACTGGACTGGACTAAGAACACTGTTACCCTCTACAAGAAGGGCCTCTATTTTCTGAGGAGGCTCCGGTCGTTTAACATCTGTCAGACTATGCTGAGGATTTTTTATGAGTCTGTGGTTGCCAGTGCCATTTTGTTTGCTGTTTTGTTCTGGGGCAGCAGACTGAAAGCAGTGGACACAAACATACTCATGATCAGAAGGGCCGGTGATGTTGTGGGGGTGGAGCTGGACACACCAGAATACAAATCAGGTCTCAGTCTCAATAAAAAAGTTAATCTTTCCATGTCATGAGTATCCTTGTCTAACCAGCTGTCCTCCGTGGGTGGGTCAGGCTGAAGCCATTTTCGAGTAATAGCTTTCTTTGCAGTAGCTATAAGAATTTTTAATAAATACCTGTCCCCACCTAATATTTCTCCCGGCAGATCGCCTAAATATAATTAGTTACAGGTCAGCTGGACATTTATACCTAAGATCTGCTCTGATAAAATTAGTCAACTTTATGCTGAAAATGCGAACCCCATGGTAAAACATATTAAGGATAAGATGTTGGGCTGGAAGAGGCTCCCCGTTTCCTTCTTGGCAGAGTCAATCTTATAAAGACGATAATTCTTCGAAAATGATTTATTCTCTATGTATGCTCTTCATATCTCTGAAGACAAACAACATTAAAGTTATAAATAAAACTCTTTCTGATTTTATATGGGCTGGCAGGAAGCCTGAAATTAAATTAAAGCTGCAAGCAGCGATGACAGGACCTCACAGCCATCACCTCCTTATCGTCTTGCAGCCTCTGTCCCCTGTTGCTGGCACGTGCAGTGGTCAGCAGGACAGAGGAGTACACCAAAATACTGTTCAGCATGACTGTAAAGTTTCATCCACATAGGATGAAGTATGTGGGAGATACAGCCACAGAAACATCTATTTGTACTACGTGTAATAAAGCTCTGCAGTTTTGATAAGTTTTGGTCCTTATGGGCTTAAGAGTGAGCTCACTAATTTTCAGCCCAGTGGGAAAGTTCCTTGAAGAGGAGTTCATAAAAATATGGCAGGTGTGAAACCAAAAATGGTGCAGGTTTTTCAAAATGGCAGACTTCCTGTACATTTTAGAGGGGTACCGCCAAGAGACAGTTTTTCTCATCCAGAGGAGATACATTGGTTTACTGATTTTCGTGTCTGTAGGTCAAAGTGGGATCCATGTCCAATCCTTGGGGGTGCTGGCAAATGATGTGGCCACGCCCGCATATGCATATCTGTTCAGAATGACAGGCTCAGCATGCCAGATTTTTTTCATCCACATAGGATGAAGTATTTGGGAGATACAGCCACAACAAAATCCAACATTTGCTGTAAGTTGGCGAAGGGTCAACTTCGTGGCGACGCCACAGCCAGACTTATGACAAAATGCTGTGGTTTTGAAAACTTTTGGTCCCTGAATTCCTCAAAATTATTTAATGTTTGGTAGTTTTGAGCAGAGCTAAAGTTGTTTAACATATTTATGCAGAAAAAAGCAGAAAAAAATATTAATCTGTTTTTTTGGAAGTGGACGTTTTTGTCCCTGAATGATACACAGGGGTAGTAAATTTTAAAATTGCTGCTACACAAAAAACTAATAATGCACCAAACTCAATATTTTGGCTAATCTTTGACATATCCATGACAGATTTAAAAATAATGCCTTAGCCACCTTTTGTTTAATGGAAAAGAACTCGTTTTTTGTTTGTTTTTTTCATAAAAAATTACTGTGACCCTAAAGTAATCAAACTGGCATTTAAATTCCTCCAAATTATTTAATGTTTGATGTTTTGAACAGGGCTGAAGTTATTTAACATATTTATGCACAAAAAAAGCAAGAAAAAATATTAAAGCTGCAAGCAGCGATGACAGGCACTCGCAGCCCTTGCGGTCCATGGGACTCGCAGCCGCCACCTCTCCTATCATCCCATGACCTCTCTCCCACCTGTACCGGCACGAGCAGTGGTCTGCAGGTCAGCAGAGTATAGCAAAACACACATATACAAAAGACAGGTCCTCCGGCCAGCAGGTGGCGCAGTGACTGTAGCATATCAGCATATCAATCTGCACAGAGTCAGATGCCCAGCATGACTGTAAAGTTACAGGGAGAGGGAGATACAGCCACAAAAACATCTATTTCCTGTGTGTTGGCGAAGGGTCAAAGTCGTGGTGGCGCCACAGCCAGACCGTATGACGAAGTCCTGGGTTTTTGAGAATTTTTGGTCCCTAACCCTTTGAGAGTAACCAGACCAATTTTCAGCGATGTTGGGCAAATCGCCATGGATAAGTTTGCAGAAGTGCGGGGAG
Source organism: Parambassis ranga (assembly GCF_900634625.1). Taxonomy (NCBI): domain Eukaryota; kingdom Metazoa; phylum Chordata; class Actinopteri; family Ambassidae; genus Parambassis; species Parambassis ranga. The sequence goes on along the minus strand of NC_041025.1, from coordinate 69,319 downwards.
AAAAAAATGCAAAATGGCATGGTTTTTCCAAAATGGCAGACTTCCTGTGCGTTTTAGAGGATACCTCCAAGAGACTTTTTTTCACGGCTACGGGTGTACCAATTTTCGTGTGTGTAGGTGAAAGTGCAACCCACATGGCAATGTAGGGGGCGCTGGTGAGCCATGTTGCCACGCCCGCATGTGCATATAATTATATCAATCTGTTCAAAATGACAGGCTCAGCATGCCTGATGTTGTTGATCCACATTGGAAGTATGTGGTATAACTTTTGGTCCTTGACCCCTTAAGGGCAAGTGCACCAATTTTCAGCCCAATGGAGGTCACAAAAGTGCAGGGAGTGCAAATTGGAACATGGCGTGGTTTTTTCAGAATGGCGGACTTCCTGTACGTCATGGAATTTTCGACCAAGAAGCTTTTTTTCTTGTCACGAGGCGATACATCAGTGTATGTCTGAAGTCTGTAGCACGGTGAGTATTTTCACACTTTAGGGGGCGCTGCAGAGCCACGCCCACCAATGGCGACAGTGGCAAGTTGCGATTTTCGTCAGGGGACAATGTTGTGCCAAGTTTGGTGAGTTTTTGAGCACATTCAGGGGGTCAAAATGGTGATACCGGAGCCGGAAGAATAATCAAGTATAATAATAATAATATATGCTTGCATTTCAATAGGGCTCTCGCACCATTCGGTGCTCGGGCCCTAATTAATCTGTTACGGTTTTTTTGCAGTTTTTTGGAAGTTAACATTTTTGTCCCAAATGACACAAAAGGGTAGTTAATTTAAAGTGACGCCTGAGGGTTAATCTAGAGAAAAGCTTTTGATAACATTTGATCAGCAGGTCCTTTAGTCCATCCACCAAATATCAAGTCGATCGGGCCAAATGCCTAGGAGGAGTTCGTCCACATACCAATGGTGGAAATCACCAAAATCGCCAACTTCCACCCAAGATGGCAGACTTCCTGTTGTGTTGAAGTCATGGTGTCAAGAGACTTTTTGGTGCGTCTCAGTATGATAAACATGTGTACTGATTTTCATGCAGCTATGTCAAACTATGCCAAATTTCAGGGGTTTTGAACATTTCAAGGGGTTGCTGTAGAGCCATTTTGCCCCGCCCATTTGCAGTGACCACAAAATATTGCAATTTTCGCCACCCCTGATGACTTTGCAAAATTTCATGAGTTTTCATGCATGGCAAAGGGGTGAAAATGGGAAGCTTAGTGGTGAAAATAATAATAATAATACTGACAATTACAATAGCACTTCAAGTCTGTTATCATCATTTGGCTGTGAAATGATAGGGAAGGATTAAACAGTGTTAGTGCATGTTAGTGTAGAACATGGCACTTCCTGTCTCCACCACAAGGGAGCGCCATGAGCAGCACAGATCATGATTGCATAGAGATGTTCAGGGCGGTGCTCTGACCATGTGATGAAAGTTTGAAGCAACTACCTAACTTGAATGCAAGCCAGTTGGATCAGCCTGTAATGTGATTTTCCACTTTTATTTTGTATGGTTCCAAATCCAGACCTCCATGGGATGATCATTTTGATTTACGCTGATCATTTTTATGTTATTTTGTTTATTTTGTTTAACGTATTTCACTATGTCATAAATGAATATTTTCAACAGGAATATTTCATTAATTTTAGTGTTCCCTTATTTTTTTAACAGCATATTTTGAATGCAGGCAAAACCCTGGGGCCTGATAGAATCCCAATCGAGATATATAAAGATTGTAAAGACAAACTTGTACCACCTTTAATTTACATATATCAAGAATGTTTTAACAATGCATGCCTCCCTCCCTCTCTCAATATGGCAGTAATTACACTTTTGATTAAACCAAGGAAACCACCTTCAGGGTGCTTATCCACCTGTATAATGACCTCAAAATACTCTGTAAAGCTTAACGATTGGAAGTATTACGTTAAATGTAGCAGTTTAAACAGGACCCAAATGAGGACTCAAAAGAATTATGTTCAAAACAGAATCCGGGAGTCACAGCCAGCCCCCTCCCTTGTGCTGTCCCTTCTATCATTTGGCACTGAACATAGGATGTTCAGAATGGATGTTTAATTAAGGCAGGATGTCAACATATGGAGGTGTTCAGGGCAGAGCCCTCAGCATGTTCATAAAGTTTGAAGACGTGTAGAAGACATGCCTTAATAAGAGTACATTTTATTTATTGCTGCCTTTTTAGATTGGCCTTATGTTTCAGCTCCGATGGTTGTCGCTTGGGAGAAAAACTGTGGTGCACACCAGGAGCGGAGAGCATGTTAGAGTGTCAAGCATTTTGTGTTTGAAACGATGAAGCTTGGAAGTTCCTTTGACTACCATCCTAGTGTTAAACATGCGTTATCAGCTTTCAATAACATTTTGTGCTTGCATCCTGTGTCCATTTGACCACTAATCAAAGCCATAATTTAATAGTAAGGATGAGTGTGGATTTAAACCTGTTTAAACTGTATTTTAAAGTGGGTTAGGTTGACTATAATACAGTATAACTGGAATTATCTCTGAATTTCCCCTGTGGGGGACTAATAAAGGATTATCTTATATCTTATCTTATCATTTAAACTTACTGATTAGCTGACTTTTGTAAGCATGACAGATAAGTTGAAGTATACTGTATTAGTCATTTTGTATATGTAACAGGGTTACATCACAATGAGTTAAAAACAATGATAGATATGAGACCATTTGTCAGTCTTGGGAAGTCAAGGCTTCTTCTCCCTTTTTTATTGTATGAGGTGAAATGAGAAATGGGAATGTCCTACTCTTTCTTTCCAGAGGCAGAGCAGAGCAGCAGTCCCAGTCGTACAGGAGTGGGTTCTGATCAGGAGGACAGTCGAACTGCCACAATGGGTAATGACAAGGATTTAAGCATTTTGTTACCCTTTTCTGTCAGGTAAATAATACATCCTAAACTAATTACATGAGCCATTACTGTTTTGTAAATAATAAATTGTGTACCACAGTCATTTAAGATTGCTGTGATCAGACCTTTAGTTGACTCGGGGGTCTGACTGAGCCTGAACCTCTGCCTGAGCCTGAGGAGACAGCTGTTAGTCGGACTTCAGGCATGTCTTAAGGACATAAAGAATTGGATGACCTTTATGTTTTACTATTAAAATCAGACAAAACTGCAATAATTGTATAGAGCCCCAAACATCTCAGTACTAGAATTGCTCATAACATTCTATCTCTGGATGGCATTACTTTGGATGATGATCTTTAAACAGGACATGTCGTTTATCCCTCATATTAAACAGATATCTAAGACCACCTTTTTCCCCTCTATAATATTGTTAAGATCAGTTGCATTCTCTCAGTGTAATGCAGAAAAACTTGTCCATGCTTTTGTTACCTCTAGGCTGGACTATTGTAATTCATTGTTGTCAGAATGTCCAAATTACTCCCTTAATAGCCTGCAGCTGACCCATAATCCAGCAACCAGAGGTTGGACTCGATTTAGCATCTCCCCCATCTTGGCTTCTCTTCATTGGTTTACGGTAAAAATTTAGAATAGGCTTTAAAATTCTTCTTCTTACACGTGAAGCCCTGTTAGGTCTGTTATATCAGCTGGATCTCATACTACCATATATTCCCAATAGAACACTCAGATCGTAGAGTGCAGGTTTACTCTAATTCCCAAAAAAGTAGAATGGGAGGACAAGCCTTTAATCACCAGGTGCCCTTACTGTGGAACCAGATGCCAATTTGGGTTTGAGAGGCATCTTTAAGATCAGACTTAAAACCTTTCTGTTTAATAAAGCATATCACTAGTCTAAAACAAAGTATGTAGGGCCGGTATAGTTACAGTTATTTCCAAGAGTTTAAATCAAGGACTAGTCACGCCCAAAAAACATTGTCATATATCAGGAGTTTCTGAGAAACTCAGAAGGGTTTTCAATGCACATCAGATCCCAGTACACTTTAAACCCAGCTCTACAAGGACAAAACTCCCAGAGACAGACAGAGCAATGTAATCTATGCAGTTCAGTGCAGATCTCTCTATATTGGTGTAACCAAACAACCACTACACAGAGGGATGGCACAGCACAGGAGTGGCGAAACGTCTTCAAAAAACAATCCTTGAGTCCAGCTGCCTCGATTTAAACTCTTGGAAATGACTATAACCTGGATGAATGAGAGCATCCACAGATATTTAGTTACAGTTACTTCTTGACATACCTGTTGATACAGCTAGAATAGGGCTGATTAACAGCTATTCTGGAAACCTGCAGTGGCTTAGGCCTATCCTAAGCCACTGCAGGTTTCCTACGCTGGGATTCTGTAAAGCACCTAGAAACAATTTGATTGGAAAAATAATGAATTTATTAGTTACTCTCATTTTTGTTGTGTTTTTGCAGATGGTCCAGAGTTTCAGGAAAGTTTTATAACATCAGGAGTTTTCAGTGTTACTGAGCTGATCCAAGTTTCAAGAAGTAAGTCTGCTATACTACTGTATTACGGTAACCAAATCAATAGGCTATAGTCTAGTCTAATTGTAAATCCACTAAATTACTGTGCCAGACAATGAACAATCCGGAGTGCCTGATTTGTTATGTTTTTAATTCAGTCATCCTATTTTGTTATGTGATATTTTTCAATAAATTGTTCAAAATATTTTGACAAGGTGTCCAGTCATGAAGCTAACTTTTGTTTTCCCTGTCAAGCTCCCGTAGTAACTGGGGTAGGACCGAGTTTCTCTATGGGGGAACTTCATGGTCATCTGGCCTATGACCTCAACCAGCCTGTCAGTCTCAGACGATCACTGGCAAGCACCTCATCCAGCGGGTGATTTCATGATTTCAAGCACACACACATATACACCAACACACTTACCCACGAACAAACACACAAATAAGGATACTCATAAAATCTAAGTGAAAACTGCTCTCCTACATCTACACACCCTGCTTTGTTTCTTTTTAAATGTAGCAATAATTTCAGTCATTACTTACTATAGCTCTCACCTGAATCTTACAGTTAGATTAAGTTACTTTAACCCTTGTGTATCACCGGGAAATTGTTTGTCGATGTGGGCATTTTTTCCTTTTTACCTGGCCACCATTCTGTCTGTGTTGGTGCATATAGGACAAAAAATCTTGTAACCAAGACTCTCGACACATTTTAGAATTCAAATGTAAATGTTTCTAATACATCAATAGAACACTGTGAAACACAATTACTACCCATTTGTGTCATTAGGGACAAAAATATACACTCCAAAAACTGCTATAAAAACTTTAATACCTTTAAAGAACTGAAGTTAATTAAAAGGTCTATGCAAAACAATTTCAAAAAAATATTTATCTGATATATTTTTAAAACCGTTAAAGTTAGGGGACGTTTTTGTCCCCGAACAACACATTAGGGGGTAAAATTTGCCCACAGTGTACTGTTGACCTATGAAAAATTTTAAAATCATATTAACAAAATTTATGTAAAATTAAGCTGGTTGAGGAAAAATGATTCAATTTGTCCACATATTGACAAAGTTATGGCCAAAATAAACAGAAAAATTTCTCTCAGAAGACAAAAATGTCCGAACAGTCCATGAGGGTTAAACAACATTAGCCCTACTGAAAACTACCAAACATTACCAAAACATTACCAAACAACAACAATCGTTTTGAGGAATGATTGAAATACGAGTGACTTTGTAAGACATAATCTCTCATGTCGTATACGACATAGTCGACTCCGAAAATTCACATCACTTGATGTCACAGATGATTTGTTTTACTACTACTAGTAGTTTACTATTTTAAAAAAATCAGTCATGGATGTGTCAAAGATTAGCCAAAATATTGACTTTCATTTATCATTAGTTGTTGTATAGCAACAAAAATGTCCACTATGGACTTCCGGGTATGGCAGCACACTAGGCACACTATGCACGCCTCTTACCTCTGCAAACTACAATTCGTTAATTCGTTAAAAAGTTAATTTTTCAATACTGTAATACAAACTGCAAGTCGAGTAAACGTCGTGGAAAATCTTTACAAGGGTAGATTGATTTCGGGCTAACCAAAGAAAGTAGAGAAGCTAAAGCTAGCCCGAGCATGGAAGACACAGGCAGCGCAAGAGCCTGTGTCTGTAATAGCTCCAATTCTTGAAGCTATTACAGACCTAAAAGCTGACTTCTCAAATAGATTTAGATAGATAGATATTTACTTTATTAATCCCCGTGGGGAAATTAAGTTGTAGCAGCAGCATATCAAAAACAATAAATACAATAAACACAAGCAAAAACTCTTATACACATACACATACACGAGCTTATCTTAGCTTAAAGCCAACAACAGACCCTGCATTTTTGATGAGTTTGTCCAGTCTGTTGGCGTCCTTTGCTTTAATGCCTGATCCCCAGCACACCACAGCAAAGAAGATGGTGCTTGCCATGACAGACTGGTAGAACATGTGGAGCATCCTGCTGCATTGAAGGACCTGAGTCTCCTCAGGAAGTACAGTCTGCTCATGCCCTTCTTTCACACTGCCTCAGTGTTTGTGGACCACTCCAGTTTATTGTCCAGTTGGACCCCCAGGAACTTGTAAGATGGGACTATGTCCACATCTTTCCCACTGATACAGACTGGGGAGTACAGACGGAGTACTAGCCGTCAAGGAATGAGAACCAAGGTTGGAGAATGCATGGAGCGCATGGTAAATGCTGAGACGCGCATCTCTGACACTGAGGACACGGTAGCCAGCCTGCAAGCAAAAGTTCTGAGCCTTGAAAACCAAAACAGGGACATGGCAGTCAAGATCATCGATTTGGAAACCAGATCCCGGAGGTCCTATCTGAGGCTGGTGAATTTACCGGAGAAGGTGGAGGGTGGAGATGCTTGCTCCTTTCTTGAATCCTGGATCCCAGTGGCGCTTGACATCCCTCAGCTCAAGTCAAAACAATTCCTGGAGACTCCGTGTCGGTCCGAGATACGTTCCTAACACTCAGCCAAAAACATTTATCATGAAACTCCTGAGCGACAAGGCACTGGTGGTAAAAGCAACCAAAACAAAAGCTCAAGTTTTATACGAGGATAAACCTGTATGCTTCTACCCTGACATCACGGCTGAACTACGTAAGAAGCAGAAGGAATTCAACCTCATGAGGAGACAACAGCTCCACGACCTGGGGATACGACATGGCATGATTCCTCTGGCCAGGCTGCTGGTAACATTCAGGGACAAAACGCAGATTTTTCGAAAGCCGGAGGAGGATTTTGCATGTCGGATCCAAGAGGAGGGCAATACAGGATAATCAAGACAGGGGGGCGGTAAAACAATTGACTGTCGTGCACAACAAACATTGTAGCTGATAACTGGGGTGATTATGAACCGAACTTTGTGGTAATATGAGTTTCAATTACTCCTGATTTTGTAATATTTCTTCGTTAGATATTACGGGTATCTGCACCAGTGTTCCTCAGTTAAGGCACGGGGCTAAAAGACTGCAATATTCATCTGTGACTTTGAGGATTTATTTCTGTTTCTGTTATTCTGTCAGTCTGGAAATTTATAAGACGCTATGAAACTGCATTTAATTTTACTTACTACTTATTATTATTATTTAAAGGGGAGACTTTTATCTACACTTCCTGTTTACCAGGAGGACAAATTTGGTTAGGTAAACTAGAAAAGGTTTGATTTCTGCAGCTGAAGCATTGCTTTGAATGCTGATGTGAAGGATTGCTCTGAATTGCTGGAGAATCAGAGCAATTCAGAGCTTTGTATGCCTCTGTGTATGCCTCTGTGTATGCCTCTGTGTGTCAGTCTGTCACCATGGTAACAGCAGAGGAGACCTCAAAAACCACTCCAACTTTGAAAGCCTGGCGCGCGAAAACGATTAAGACGAATGAGAAAACGAATTAGAAAATTCTGAGTACAAGTTTGATAGAGCAGCATCTAATGAGCTTAATTAGTTTGATGGCCTAGCAGTCAATCAAACTAATTAAGCTCAAAGAGGGTAACAAATGTGGGTTACCTTATGGCTTTGCTATGTACCTGGTTAGTACAATGTAACTTTTTTGGCAAATATGAATATTAGTTTCTTTTTTGAACAGAGGAGGAGGTGTGTAAGTCGAGGACAAGCTTAAGTTATAGCCAGATCACTCCTCATTTTATGTGGAATGATCTTTATCACCACTGAAGTTAGTAATGAGGTGGATGGCTCAAATGGAGAAAAGCCTGTGAGGTAGCCCAAACGAAGATGGGCAATACACGTCTAAAGTTACTGCAATTCAATTGGCTAATGAAACTTTATTTTATACCAAACTTAACAAATTCAATATACAGATCCCAGATCTGTGTAATAGATGTAGAGAAGATAAGGGCACTTTGTTTCATTGTCTATGATCATGTCCAAAACTCAGAGAATTAGGGATAGGTTAGGGATATGTTACAGGAGATTTTGTCTGTGAAATTAAAGCTGGAACCCAATTTTTTTATATAAGGCTTATACCCTGAAGAAATTCATATAAATCGCCATGACAAAATTCTCATAAATCTAGGTATATTACAAGCCAAACGAATGAGTGCTATGTCATGGAAAGAAATGGGCAAACCAAGCATAGCAACATGGCTCAAAGAATTGTCTTTATGTTTACCATTGGAAAAAAATCACATACACTTTAAAAGGAAAACAAGATGTATATGAAAAACAAAGATTTGTCATATCTGTTGCACTACCTGGGACTAGTCCCTGTACAGTTCATATGCTGCATTTTCACTATTCATCTGCAAACTCTCATGTACTTATGCTCTGCTTTTAAAATGTGCCTTTTTGTTTGTTAGTTTGTTATTACGTGTGTCCACTTTACATTTGTATCTTGTAAAATTTCAATAAATATATTATTGAAAAAAATGGCCACTATAAAAACAGTACATATCAATGTGAGTGACTCATCCAGGTCATATTTATTCAAAAGGTTGAAGCAAGGCAACTGGACTTGTAGAGTCTTCTTTAAGACGTTTTTCTGCTCCTCCAACTGTTTGGTGGGGAAACATGGTTTAAATGTGGTGGAGGACCTTAATGGGTGGTTTATTTACTAGCTGAAACCTTGACAACTAACAGAACCCCTTTGTGTCTATGTGGGATACATGCTACCACGTACAGCTAAGTGTATGTTTTGTGGTTTTAAAAGTATAAATAATCACTTCAATTTTAAATCACATAATGAATAGTAGATGGGCAGCTGGACTTCATAAACTGCCTCAAACATCTTCTGGCATCACAGTGGTCTCATGTTTTTACACTGTAACATAGCATCTTGTCTGCAGGAGTAAGCGTCATAAGTCTGGCTCTGTGGAGGAAGATGCTGACAGTCCAGGAGGGGAGTTTTACCACTCATCCTCGTCCCCTGCCAGCAGCTCCAGGAACTGGACTGATGACATGGAAGGAGGTAATGGAGTAAGAAAGTAAACAGGATCAAGGGTTTTTATTGTGGCCATGTATAGGTCTTTAGTTCTTGATATATGCAAAAATGGGTTATGTATCACCCAACAATGCCCTAATTATATACATTATATTGGCAAAAGTATTGACTCACCCATCCAAGTACTGTAATTGAATTCAGGAGTTCCAATCACTTCCATGGCCACAGGTGTCTAAAATCAAGCACTTAGGCACGGAAACTGGTTATACAAACATTTGCAAAAGAATGGGCCACTCTCAGGAACTCAGTAAGCATGGTACTGTGATAGGATGCCACCTTTGCAACAAATCCAGTCATGAAATGTCCTCGCTACTAGATATTCCACAGTCAATTGTCAGTGGTATTATAACAAAGTGGAAGCAATTGGGAACAACAGCAACTCAGCCATGAAGCCACTGGGATTAATAAAGTAGTTCATAATATTAATCTTAAGTAGAAGGCCCCGTAAAATGACAGAGTGGGGTCATGCTGCTTAGGCGCATAATGTGCACAGATCACCAACTTTCAGCAGTCAATCGCTATAGACCTCCAAATTTCATGTGGTCTTCAGATTAGCTCAGGAACAGTGCATAGAGAGCTTCATGAAATGGGTTTCTATGGCCGAGCAGCTGCATCCAAGCCATACCAAGTGCAATGCAAATGCATCAGATATGGTGGTGTAAAGCACGCCTCCACTGGACACTAGAGCAGTGGAAACATGTTCTCATCATATCATATTAGCATATCAGTCTGTTCAGTTTTGGATTCTTTCATCACTGTAAAGTTTCAACCACATGAAGTTTGTGGGAGAAACAGCAACAACACGTTGCACAGTACCGGAGTCAGCAGATTTATGCTTAATGTTTTATGTTTATGCTTTTGTCCTGCTCCTGCATGCTGTGTTCACTTGTTAATTCAGTTTTTACATTGGGGCTTCTTTTACTGATGTATTCACCACTCTTGCATTACTAAAATGATTTGTTATATAGGCTCTCTAACCTATATAACAAATCATTCAACGTATCAAACACATGCCACACACAGAGGCTGACATCCGCTGCATCTGGAGACAAGCAGAAAGTTAAGAAAGTTACCTTGGTGTTAACTGGGCTGTTCTGCAAACAGGGCAAAATGCCATGATTACTGGGTACAATTCTGCATGCTAACCCCGATTAAAAGATGATTTATGATTTTATTTTGTTACCAGTTGAAGAAAGGGCCTGAGTTATTAGATTTATATGATCTACAAGCTATATACTATATAACTAGAAAAGCATTTCCTGAAGAAAATGCAAGTTTGATTGCTGCAGCTGAAGCATTGCTTTGAACGCTGATGTGAAGGACTGCTCTGAATTGCTGGCGAATCTGCAATCTGAATTTATTTTGCTGAAACACGGTTAAGAATTTAGAAAGATGAAGCTCTAATTTGGAAAAGTAGAAAATGTTTTACTATTATGAAGATATGAAAGAGAAACAGCTGAAGACAAGAACAGTATGAAGTCATGACCTTAAAGAACAGCCTGTGAATATACCATATGAAAGGTCTGAGGTATAACACCATAAGACTATAAGACCATAAGACTATAAGAAGCACAGGCTGTGTGATTTGAGTGTGGAAGTAGTATACAGCTGAAGGATGATCAATATGACAGATGCAATGCTTAAGGTCTGATAAAGACTACAAATATGGCTGCTTTGTATGCTTCTACTGTGTCAGCCGGTCACCATGGTAACAGCCCTGCCTGCCTGTATCCATGGCAACCTGAATGTTTAACATCTGCCCCTAACTGCAGCTCTTTCTGTCCCCTCCTAATGTGTTTTCTATGTAAAAACACCCTTCGAAAAACTGCTTTCTGTGTCCAAACCGAGAGACAAAAAATATGAGAATCACAAGAAGTTGCTCTACAACAGGGTATAATTTTTATGTATGTGATGTCAAAGATGTGGAGATGGCGGCAAGTTAGAAAATATGGCAGCTCTGCTCTGTTTTTGGTTTTACATTATGTCTTAATGGAGGAATGACCGGCACTCTCCCCAAACAGCTGGCTGTAAGGGCAAAACGGTTTGTTGTGGAGTTTTAAGAGTGACACCATCAGAAAGCTAACGAGTGTTCCTTCGAACTGATATAAAAATTATCCCAGATGGATGATGTGGGCCTGAGTGCAGGTTAGAGAGATTTTTTTTAGGCATCTCCTCAGCCTCTCTCCACTCTGAGTGATGACATCATCCACTCTGGCTCCCAACATTCCACGCAATACACACTAATGTTAAACTCAGAATTCTGTATACACGTTTTGAAGACCAAGATGTTGGAAGTATTTTAGGGTTTGAATGGTTTCTCTATCTTGAAATTTGTAGGAGGAGTAGCATTTTGCAGAAGACATGGTTTGAAGGGCTCTCTCATTGACTCCTATGTTAATTTGAGGGTGGAAAATGTTTAATATTTTTAATATTATAATATTTGTAATTATTATTGAAGGTTTCCGGGAATGTCCTGAATGAGCTTAAAATTTTTTGATGGTTGAACGGTTTGAATCGGTCAATGGATTCTGAAGATACGCTGAGCCAAAAAACGTACGGAAGAATAATAATAAGAGTTTGATTGCCTAGCAACGGCAATCAACTAATAATATATATTATTAAAACTCTAATAACTATTAGAGTTACACTAAGAGCTGAAATTAAGACAATAGAATACAAAGTTTTTAATTAAAACCTGTTAACAACCTGTAACATTTCCCAAAATTTCCTAAAATACGCCGGTCAAAACGCACAAAAAAATAGATTGAATGCTGTTCTTGAACCCTTTGGAGCACATACAAAAGCTTGGCATCTTTGTGTTTGTAACACAGTTAGTTTTTAGTTGAGCTATCTGATTTCATGTGAATGTAACTGGTACAGAAGTTTAAGTCTCATTTTTTGCCTCACCTAGATTTTTTTTATGTGACAATAAGGTTATCTGTTAGCTGCAACAAGTTGTCGTGGACTAAATAACATTATGAATCAAAAGTATATCACGTTTCCAGTTCAAATATTAGAACAATCCTACTAAAAATGACTGTTTTACAGACATTTTCTGGGATTTTTTCCAGGGGCACAGTGTAAAAACACTACATTTAATAACTATGCTGTCAACACAACTCATGTAATCTACATAAACACTGAATTTACAGTTTGCAAACGTTTCCCTCTTTCTATGCCATCTAGACTATTTCAAAATTCCTTTTTCCTACTTTTCTGTGTGTCATTTAACGCACCTCAGGGTCACGGTATTATTGATGGGCTCCCTCCCCACTCTCAAACACAGACACGTGGCATATGCACATGAAGCTTAGCGTCCCAGCTACATGCTTATTGGGTCAGATTTAGCATCTGAGTGGGCAGACTCGTGTGATAGGGGGACAAACAGCCAATCCCCTTTCATTCAGAAAAGTGACTGATCGGTTGGGGTGGCCACTGATCAGCTCAAGCTCACTTTGCTTCACCTTTGTTAAGTAAATCAAGCTGCAAACAAAAGTGTAGAACTGTATAACTTTGGAATTATAACTTCACAATCATGTCAGCAATGCTCCTTGTGATAACCAGGGCTCTTTATGAATCATGTAGGTGAATAACATAAATAAGATAATTTTATAAAAGCCTAAATATGAAGAATAAAGATCCTTCAACAGTTATCACAAAAGCATAATTATACTAACCATACTAAAATATCATTATAGAAATATTTATATATAATATTATATAATTATATTATTAGACATATTTTGGAATTTGAGAAAAACAAGATTTATTTCAGCTGGTGATATACAATGACATTTCAGTCATTCTGCACTTAGAAAGACACAGTTACCTGGATATTGATGAGTTTTATATTTTATTTTTATTTTTAGATACTGTATTAATCCCAGAGGGAAATTCTTTACGGCAGTGTCATACAATGACTAGCAGGCTAGGGTGAAGTGTCTTGCCCAAGAACACACAACAGTGACTGAGGAGGAGTTGGGATCGAACCACCAACCTTCCGGTTACTAGACAACCCTGCTATACCACTGCGCCACTGTTGTCCCTTTTTGTCAGTCACCTCTCTGGTTCAGGTTTGGGGATCTGTTTACTCTGAGCTCGTGGGCTTTGGGCTCTGCTGCTTTATGTTTGTGTAACTTAGTCAAGGGTCAAGGATGTCACCTCCCAATTAGCTTGATGAATACAGCAAACAACAGCACCTGATGTGCCATAACATAGGCCTCAGGATCTCGGGACCAGATATAAATTAAATATTTTTTGCCTGACCGCCCCATCAATCCCACCCGTTCCACAAGATCTGCATCATTTGTGCTCGCTGCAGGTCTCTGATATAGGCCTAGTGCCTGTGCACAGCTATGCGCAACATTTGTATGTTAACCTTTGCAGAAGTAAATTTCGCATTGAGCCAGGAAGGGACGACAGTCCCCTGAATCCCTGGAGAACTTCTCGGCTGACATCAGCAGGATGAAACCAGGGGAGTCTGGCGCAGTAGCCGATGCACCATCAGGAGCAGGAGGAGGGACTGGTGGTAAAGCGGGCAGCAGCTGTTGGACCTGATGCTCCGTCCTTGATGGCGAGGTCCCCTATCAATCCGGATATATCCGGATTTGTGTTGTTCAGACTCAGGAAAAAACTATCCGGATATATCCAGATACAGCCCAAATCCCACTCTAGCCGGATTGATTTCCCCAGTGTTAACGGGGTCTCAGTGATGGGGCCCTAAAAATAGCAAGCTAAGGACTGGTTCATTTCTGATGCAACTATATTGGACATTTATGTATACAACATAGTACATACTACAACATACAGCTACATACAACTACAAGTACGGCGTGTACTGCATGTTTAAAAGAGATCTTTTACAATATTTCTGGTAGCACATGGAGCAGCCAAAACCATCAGTTGGTGGTAGTAATGCAAAAATGCAGACATACTATTGACAGTATTTAACTATAAAAGAAAACCTTTATGACTACAGCCAGTTTTTAATTGTTCTTGGAAGAGTAGACAAAATTAAACTGTATGTTGAAAATGGCTGAGTAACTAAATGAGAAACATTCAGCAGCATATTGCAGAGTGCCACTTGGGAGTTGCAAAAGAATGTCAGACTGTCGGTTTATGTGTATGATTTAGGTCTTTCTCCTCCGGTGAAGAAGTCAGAGTTGGACAGTCCTTCTCCCCAGGAAGACTCACCCAGAATGGGCTCCTTCACGCAGCACCACCGGCCAGTCATAGCTGTCCACAGTGGTCAGTATACCTTGCGAACACAGACACAAACACAATGCAAAGAGGAAAATATTTGATTTTCTACTTAGGTCTCTCCCGGAGTTCTCACGCCTCGTCATCTCTGCACTTTCCATCCTCTTCTTACTTTCCCCATGGAGCAATCCGCTATCCTCCTCACCTGGTGCAGGACCCTCTGAAAGATTTAGTGTCATTGGCTTGCGATCCTGCAAATCAAACTGCCAGCTCAGTGAGTATTACCAGCGAGCATGTCTATTCTATCATACTGTTTCTTAATTTGGCAAAAGCACATACTCAAAAAATTACCTTGTTTTTTTAATGAATCTGTTCTAAATTTTCCAGCTGAATGGCAGCAACCATGTTAAAGTACACCCTCACTACATCTCCTCTCAGATGGCCCCACCTGGATCCGCATCATCCTTGGCTGCTCCCCGATCCTCACTCCCCTCAGATTCAAAGGCCACTACCACCTCCTCTGATGGGAGAGCAAACTCTCCCACCTCACCTAGTAAGTGGTCAGAAGAAAGCCCTTAGTGATATATAGAAGGTATATACATAATGTGTTTATATATACAACACAAAAAAGTAGAATTAAAATCAGAAACAGATAATTACATTTGTAATTTTTTTATTTTATATATACAATGGAGACTGCAATTGAAGTCAAGAAAAATAAGACAAAATGCTTGGGTCCTGGGGTATTCCAGAATGATGGTTTGAAAAAAAATCAAAAATGATTTCTAAATAAAATAAAAATCATAGTAGTATGTCCACAACAACTTTTTTCCCACGATGTATACATGGAACAAGCTGAAGTCACCAGCATTACCAGCAATCTAGATTTCAAGAATTTTTTGATCATGCATTTTGTTGTGACAAAGAATCAGACAAGTAGGTGCAGCTGCACAAAGGACAGCACTATACTGGGATATTTTGATAAGAGGGAATTCAAATGTGATATCACATATTCTGATCTGCTTAGTGTTAGCTTTGCTATCTCAAACATATTACAATAGACTGCTGGTAGGTAAATGGTGTTATTCAGACTAAACAGGTCTTTCTACAAAGGTCTTTCTGGAAGGTCAGTAGATTTAAGCGGTTCCATTGGCTTGTTCTTTGATGCGTTTTTTTGATGCAGATTATTTAACTGCTCAGACTAGGGCACTATAATCTGTTCATAGCTCACTATCTGCACTTTGTTCTCTCCTCTGTGTCATGAATCAAGACTTGTAGCCTCAACACATATAGCAAGAGTACCGCAATAGGATTTTGCTAGTCCTGTCAGTCCTGTCAGTTGCCTATGGTCAAGCCAGCCTTGCTGATTGAGATGAGCTCTGCACAATACTAAGAGGCATATTGAAGCATCATCCATATAGTGCCTCACATTATCATATTCTTTTACTATTGTGTCTTGATTAACAGGAGCATGTGAGAGTATATCCTAAAGAGTGGTAGATGAGCTGTATGTTATGACCCTGAGTTGAAACCACTGGATTCTGGGAGAAGGTCCTTAGTGCCTGGTGACCTAACAAACAATTGGTGAGAAAGTCTCTGAAGTGCTCCTATCCCCTAGTCTGACAACACTAAATGTATGTTATTAATAATATAACATAATATTAATAGTGCTGAGCCACTTTAAGAGATAAGATTAGATAATCCTTTATTAGTCTACCAAAGGAGAATTCACAGTGTTACAGCAGCCAGGACAGATAGGACACTTAAGAATAAGAAGAAAATTAGCAAAAATATAACAAATAAGCTGATATAAAAATAAATATAAATAATAAACAAAAAGAATGAATGCTTGTGATGAAAACATAATAAAGTGACTTCAGTACTGAATTGTTATTGCACATTCTGATCAGGCATGGTGACAGTTTACACTATTGAGAGCAAGTGTAAGTAGGGAAAGCGCATATACCAAAATAAAACTGGAAATGCAACATAAACTTAAACAAGATCAGACCAAGATGACATCCACCCCCTGCCGGTTCATTTAAGCCTGTTGTCTAGCATTTTATTCTAATGTAGTATTAAATGTTTTGCTAGCCAGAACAAGCCAGTATGTTTAATTACTTTTTTCATCTTGTACACCTTTCGACTTGTTACTCCGCTACCTTGGAAATAATTAATAAGGATTAGGTATCACATTCTGTACCGAAATATGGGTCATTGCAAAAGCAGGAAAGGATTAAGTCAGTATATATCTTGCAAATTTACCTGTCCACAATCTGGAATACCTCTCAGCTTAAATATAAACATATTCATACTTGCAATACAGAGATAATAATGAACAAAAGAAATGTCCTCCACAAGAAAAAAATTAATTGTTTTCCCTGGAGTGATTACACAGTGTCAGTGACTGATTTGATGCTGTGATGAATTTCGTGGCATCATCCAGTGTAAAGTTTTGAGAGACATAATGAAACTGATGTTACACAAACACCTTCAGCATACTCTGCCCCTGGGACTCCCCCTGCCAATCGATCCTCCTTCGTCGGAGTCACTCCTCGGGACCCAGGTGGACTCTATCAAGCCCAGGTTAGTATGGTTACTGTAACACTGTCAAGGTCCATATAGGGAGGATTTAGTTAAAAGGGAGTTTTTTTCTCACCACTCTTGCTCTTAAGGGGGTTCAGGCTCTGGGTCTCTGTAAAGTGCTTTGAGACTATTCTGATTGTAAAATGTGCTATATAAATAAAATTGAATTGAATTGAATACAATTACAGACAGTTTGACCAAATACAAAATGTTTAGATACATCTATAATCAAACTGACTTTGAAGCCATAAACACCTTATATCAGTAAGTAAGATGGTCTTGCTATTTTCACACTGCCGCTAAGAGGGCACTCTAGGCTTGTCTACCCTTCAGAGTTGGTGGAGTTGTTTGGAAGTGACACAGAGGATGAGGAATTGAATTGATTTAGTGATTTGGAGTGAGATCGAGAGTATGGTAAACTTTTGTCATGTTCTTTATGCTATAGTTATCTGAATAACTGTTAATATGTTACATTAAGGACACCGTGAGTTCGTTTTTTATGCTTCATATAGCTGAATAACCATCAATGTGTTACGTTAGCATACGTTCACACGAACACCCAAAAATTTGAAGTATGAAGTAATGCTGCTGCATTTTGGTATCTGCACCAGAAGCATATGGTTAATACTCGGAATTTCCAGATCTGATCACGTGATTGGAAATCGGGCCCAATTACGTGGTTTCATGGTCGGAATCTGACGTTACCTCCCAATCAGTACTCAATGACTCTTTGATGTTTTTTTTAGGGGTAGGGGTCACTTTGGGTTACAGAGCAGTTACTGAAAACTCAGTTTACTCCATCAACACAAAGGGCAGCTCCTCACCTTCCACTCTGGCAGCAGCTGCTGCTTCTCTCCCTGCCTTTTCCTTTCTGATGTTGTCCTTATAAATCTCTCTTTGTACATGGCTGTGGCTGTGTTCCTCTGCTGGTAGCGATGTTAAATCAGCAAGAGTTCAGTCTGACAGCATTTTATTTTGAAAATCCACCGGAAACTCTTTTATTCTGGTGCCTGACTTCCTGTCTGCTCGATGTAGTTGGTGCAAATAGATGCGTCTTGGGCGCAACACATCTCCATAATAGAACTGCAGTGTATCACTTGCATAGCAGCGCGCAGCAACGCTTCTGGGACGCTCCTAAAATACGCTGCTGCATGGCTGGTTTAAATACTCTCATAGACGTTTCACAGCAGTTGACGCTGTATGTAAACAACCGTCGAACTATGACAGCTTTGCCCCAAGTTTATTTTCGACAGGGCTACAAAGGAATAAACTACTTTTTAAACTGAAAAAACGAAAGTAACGAGCAACACGGGACAAAAAAAAAACCACACGACGCATGCGCACACTCGGTCCTAGTGGTTTGGAGGACAGAAAACAAACTGGATTAAGCCGGATTGAGCGTGGAGGTCTGAAGGTATCCAGTATACAATACGTATACAAGGTATACAATCCAACTTTAGCTGGATTGACTTTCTCCAGTGTGAAAGGGGCCTTATTGACATCAAACTACTCCCTCAAACAGTTACTGCCTGTACATGTAATGAGACCTGTTTAACTTGTATCCTTGCATAGATTAGTCTTATCAGTCAGCCAGTCAGTATATGTTTATAATCAGTACAGATTTTGATTATGTGTTTGTCTTGTTTGTTACAGTCTTGGTATCTGGGCAACTGAGTGAAATCTGGAGGAAAGATGATTACCATTACAGTGCTGTCCTGGACGAAAGGAAGCAGTGCTGTCAGGACCTTGCAAGAGGAAAAATATATTCAGCTTTGTAGAAGCAAAAAGTGTGGCCACGCACTCATATATAAATATATTTTGGAATAACTTTATATATGTGTTTGTTGTCAGAAGAGATGACCTAAATAAATAAGGATGCTGCGGCATGGTTGTCACAAATAGCCACTGACGCGTTATCCCCTAAACTGTGGGTCTATCAGTCCCCCCCCCCCCCCCAAGAAAGAAAGAAACAAAAGAAACAAAAAACCCTCAGAATACCCTTCCCCTCTGCAGGTGCTGCTTATAATATATGCAAATAGTTCCTGGTGTTAATATGTAATGTTTTTTTTAACTATTTTATTGACATGTCTCACACTACAAGCTAAAATGGCAGTTTCTTCCCCCTTTCCCCAGCAAAAGACAGAGGCTTTGTCGTTTTTAATGACAATCATAAGTATGAAACTAAAAAGTTGCTTTGGCTCTTGTTTTTAAGACTGTGCTTTTTTTACCAGAAAGCAATGAGTAATGATGAGTGGAATATAAGAGCTATATTCATGCTTCCTCAAACACATAATGCTACAGTATGTAGTGTAACTGTGTCTTAATGTGTGTGTGTCAGTCTGACCTATGCTACTTTCAGAGACACACATCTGACTGGAGATCTGTCAACAAGGGATGGCTAGTGCAAGGTATGTTAAAGTTAAAATAGAATGAATGTAAATTCCCTTTAAGAGATCTAAATTAGAGTTTATGTGTGGGTGTGTGTGTCAACATGGGCATATATTTCCTACATTTCCACACTCATTCCCTCTCATTTATAAGAGGGTGTAGTGTAGGCTGATGTCTCTGAGAACACGGTGATGGGATTGTATGTAGACTACAACAACAATGGATAAAGCAGGCACTGCAATATGAGTATCTTGAAATGTCTTTATGAGAGCAGTGTAATGATGTCAGATGTATTGTTGATATTAATGAAAAGATCATGTGCATACTGACTTGAACTGAGCACAAAATTCAGGTGTATTGTCCAGCTCTAGAATGCATGATCCCTCATAAGCATTTAAATCCACAATCTTTGGGGCATGGACTTGAATTTTATTATTATTATGATTTGAGTCAACAATATTCACTTATGGCTCACTTATCATAGCTTTTATTCATTCATTATCTTCAAATTTTACATACTACACTTCACATAGACTAGAAGCTTAAACATTTCACAAGTTTAGCTTTGTTTTACTCAAAACACAAAAAACCGTAAGGGCAACATTTTTTTGCAAGTTTTTGTTTTCAAATTATTAAACATATTAAACAACACTGACATTCTGTCAAATTCAATGAAAAATCCCTAAGCAACAAAGCAATGTGTTACAAAATAAATACCGTATTTTCTGAACTATAAGTCACACTTTTTTTCATTCTTTGGCTGGGTATGCGACTTATACTCAGGTGCGACTTCTATATTAAAATATATAATTTCACATTAGGCCTACGTTATTTTCACACTGACAGCCACTAGAGGGCACTCTAGGCTTGTCTAGAGTTGGCAGAGTTCAAGGATGAAGAATTCAATG
Organism: Parambassis ranga; assembly: GCF_900634625.1. Lineage (NCBI taxonomy): Eukaryota > Metazoa > Chordata > Actinopteri > Ambassidae > Parambassis > Parambassis ranga. The sequence goes on along the minus strand of NC_041025.1, from coordinate 48,797 downwards.
GATTTAGTGATTTGGAGTAAGATCGAAAGTTTGATAAACGTTTTTTGTTATGTTCTTCATGCTATAGTTATCTGAAAACTGTTAATATGTTACCTATTGAGTTTGTTTTTTTATGCTTCGCACAGCTAAATAGCCATCAATGTGTTACGTTAGGCACATTGAGCCTGTTGCCTGTTGTTCAAGTCAAGTCAAGTCAAGTCAGCTTTATTGTCAACTCTGCTATATGTGCTGAACATACAGAGAATCGAAATTGCGTTACTCTTCACTCCGCAACATATAACATGTAACTAAAAACTAAAGATAAATATAAAGTGTAAAAAAATGTACCTACAATGAGGCACACACAAAATACAAGGCACATAATGAAGGCACAATGCAGTAAGAGTGCAAAAGATGTATAGTGCAAGTCAGTGCAGTTGGCATAATATAAACAGGAATGGTTTAACTTATAACAGCTTATTGAGACTGGTATGAGAGTGCAAAAGATGTAATGGTGCAAGTCAGTGCAGTTGGCATAATGTAACAGTCCAGGAATAGTATAGTTTTGTTCTCTATTCTGTTGTTATTATTATAACTTGCCTTCCAAGATAAAATGTCTGTTCTTGGTCTCGGATTTGGTCAAATAAATTTCACCCAAAAATGCGACATATACCGGTATATGTTTTTTTTTCTTCTCTATTATGGATTTTTTGGCGGGTGTGACTTATACTCCGGTGCAACCTATAGTCTGGAAAATACGGTAAATATTTAAACAGTAAAATGCAGTAGGTGAGCATCATTAGGGAATGTGTACTAATGCTTTTAAAGAATTAAACTTAAAATAATATTGTACTATTTTTACCTTTTGTATTTTAGCAATTTCCGCCAAGTCCAATCTTTTCCTTGAGGAAAGCTACACGTGGAAACCCCATGTGGAAAGCCTTTTGTGAAAACATTAATCTGATTTACATGAAATTGCAATCTTGTTCAAAGTCATTTCAGCCCCCAAAATATCTACATGGAATCCCCTCAAGCGTTGTGTCTAAGAGTTTTAATCGAGGCAACAGAACTAATATCTTTTTTCTGAAGATGTTTACATGACCTTGATAAAAGGTTGCTTGTTTCCGAACCTATAAATTGTCACCACTATGTTGATTCTTTATTTATATAAACCTTTTGCAATAGAGCTGCAAACAAAAACCTTGGGTCATATAACTCAAGGGTTCAGTAGATACAATGTTTGAATGTGTTCTTTTGACCAAAAATATTGGGGAATCATTAAGTAGCTCACAAAGGTAGTAGGTAGGTAGTGGCTTTGTGTGTTTGTATGGCAATTCACATGTGGCACAGGATCAGTTTTCTCTATGCATTTCAAAATGTTTGTTTTTTATTGGAATGAATGCGGTTTGCTTAGAATAGCTGTCTGTATGAGTTTGTGCTTTCTATTGGAACTGAACATTGGTGTCTGTGTCTATGCTCTCCCATAATTTGGGATGAAGTGGCGTGCTGTGTTTTGGTTCAAGGGGACTTAAAGCTAATGTATACTGCATGGTGCTGACTTGGTCACTGTACTGACCTAAAGAATGCATGGCTCAATCTGATGATACCTCTCCATCTCTATCCCGCTCTTCCTCCTCCTCTTCCTTGCTCTGTACTGTACAGAAAGCAACAAATAGGAGGGCTGTTTCTTTGAACTGTTGTAAAACTTGTAGTTTGCACGATATTTCATGAACATTATGTGCCTTGCCTTTAGTTAAAGAATAATAATACATTGTATAAATGCGATCAGACTTTCAATGACATAGCCAGTAGCACGTAAAAAAGAGAAAAAAACGCTGCATGTGTGATTGGTTGACATTAACTAGTGTTTAGCAAGTACACTTTTTTTGTGTCTCAGTTGAAAGCTTTCAGCCAAGGCTCTATTCAAGTGTAAACCATTGTCATATATAGTGAAAATGGGAGCTGTGGATGCCCTCAAAGGTTGTGAAGGATTGATTTGTTATCTCCAGCACATCTAAACCTCAGGCCACGAGGAAGCACTGAAAAAGCATGGTCCGTTTTTATAAAATAGTACTTATAGTTATGATTATTTGTGGCCAAGCTACTTGTCCAAGTACCTGTACATGTTTCTATCGCTCTATGATTGTCAATTAGAATACTATCCCTCTGCCAAAGGGATTACTTTGATCACATGAATAATTATGTGATAAGATACAAAACACCAAAAATGACTTTGAGTTTTATATGGCTGCATGCACCTAACAGTGTGACTTGGATTCTTAAACGTAAAAATATCTATAAACGTATATGTTATGTTTAAACAGTAGCCAAGTCACATTCACAAGCTGCGGCAGGGTAACAATCAGAATCAGAACTCCTTTATTTATCCCCCAGGGGAATTCTTTATGGAAACTTAGCCATAATAGGTAAATTGAATTGTCTTGGATTTCAAGTTCAAAATAACATGCACATATATGACCCAAACGAATTTAGTCTGAAAGCTAAATTGACCGACCACAGTAAGAGAATAACAGTAGCATTAGCTTTTCTTTTGCACTTTGTTGGTCTCACTTTTATTCGACAATGTAATCAGGGTCAATGACCAGTGTCCTAGGGACTGGATTAGGATGTGTGTCATTTTAAGTCCTTTCAGAAGTGAGGAGAAAAAAATATATCATTGTGTAATAATGGAAGTATGAAAACGTCATTTTTTCAGAATGAAATTTTTTTTATTTCCAGTATTGTTTTTTTCCATATGTGCAATTCTATAAATGTGCATCAGGTACAACTGTTTTACGTGTGTGCAGCATGGTCTCACACAAGACACACTCAAAATCAGTTATTTCAACCTTCAGTTGAACCTCACATTCAAATACTGGCATATAAAATATTAAAATAAACCAGCAGGTTACCAACAATACTACCAAAAATAATCCTAACAAGCAGTGCCTATGATCTAACTGCTCGTTAAATATGAGTAATTATGTAAGCTGTGTGTGCTTTGCAGAATTTATTATTACCACTACACAATTGTGACATAGTATTGCTATCTTCAGTGCATGTTCAAGGTGAAAAGCCATAAAACAACCCAAAGAGAAGAAAATCTGAGGAAACACTGTTAATGCTAAGCTTGGTAGCTTCACTTTAGCTGAACTAAAGTGTTACTAAAATGTTGTCATTTTACTAAAAGATGTTGAGTAATGAATAGTAAGTGTGCATTTTTGTTTATCCTTTACTTTAGTAGTGTGTTGTGATTTTAACACAGCACAGCAAAATGTTGTGGATGACTTAAATTAAATGGGCTTTTATGTACAACCCTTACACTACAAGTTGTGGTTATTATAGTGATAATAATGCTGGTTTGACTTAAAGTCCAATCTCACTATCTAATCTATAAAGATCAATGCCATGTTTTTAGTGGGGTGAAATATGCAGAGAAAACACCATTCCTTATGATTATGTCAAATAGTGTAGTCTTCTGTAAATTGTGGTTATCTGTTTAATCAAAATACTACAGTTGTCCAGCATATTTTTTGACTGTTTTCATACTCTCTTGTCTGTACATAACAGACAGATAAGGAAACCTGCTCTGAGAAAATTGAACATAAATAAAATATAAATTGAATTCATATTGAAAACATATTTGTGCCAGCTACATAATTTGATATAAATTAGTTTACTGTGCATAAATTACAATGCCATATTTTGGCATTGATACATTATTCAAATTATTCAGAAACAACACACTTAAGTGAAATGTTTTTATTAACCCTCAGAACCACAAGTCAAAAATTGAGTTTCTTTGAAAACTGATTATCAATTTAAAAAAAAAAAATCCAAGTGCCTTCAGATGTTAGCAATCTTGGAAACAAAGGAAGTTTAACATGCTACAGATATTTACAAGTAGGCCTATTTACATGTTAATGCATTTTAAAAACCATTGCAAGTTTTGAGGCTCCTATACCATGCTAACTACAATGTTTTATTTGGGAACTAGTTAGCTCTAAAGGTATAGTTTTAGCATAGACAGAGGTGACACGTCCCCACCAATAATTTTATCCCCTCCTCAGATTCTCATTAGGTGCAAAAAGGGTTCAATTCTGTTGGAATCTTAGGTCTCCACCAATCTACACCCTTTGTTAGCAGTCAGTTTTTAGTAACTAACTGAAAATGGCTACCTACAAATCAGACAAAATACACACAAGAACATGGCATCAATCTGGTGATGTATGTATCTGGAATAGACTTTTGTCTTTTGTCTCATATTACCTTTAGATTTGTCTTTATTCTGGGGTAACACAAAAGCTGTTCAGACCCTTAATAATTAGTTTGGTTGCCCAGCAACCAAACTCTTGTTCTTCTTTTCTTTATTATTAGTTTGGTTGCCCAGCAACCAAACCCTTGTTATTATTATTATTTTTCTGTACGTTTTTTTGGCTAAGCATATCTTCAGAATGCATGGGCCGATTCAAACCATTCAAATATCAAAAGATTCAGCTCATTCAGGACATGTGTGGAAACCGTCAATAATTATTATTATTTTTCTGTACGTTTTTTGGCTAAGCATATCTTCAGAATGCATGGGCCGATTCAAACCATTCAAATATCAAAAGATTCAGCTCATTCAGCACATGTGTGGAAACCGTCAATAATAACTGCAAACATTATAATATTAAATTAAACATTTTCCATGTCTTCGGTTGGCATAGCATATCTTCAGAATGCTTGGGCTGATTCAAACCATTCAAATATCAAAAGATTCGGCTCATTCAGGACATGTGTGGAAACTGTCAATAATAACTGCAAACATTATAATATTAAATTAAACATTTTCCATGTCTTCGGTTGGCTCAGCATATCTTCAGAATGCTTGGGCTGATTCAAACCATTCAAACATCAAAAGATTCAGCTCATTCAGGAAAAACCGTCAATAATAATTGCAAATATTCAAATGACCGGGGACTTTTGAGGTCTCTTCTTCTGTTACCATGGTGACAGACTGATGCTACTTGATGTTACATGATGTTGCCATGCATCCAAAATCTCCTCTGAGTAGACTGCTCAGCAGGTGGCCATGGATGCATGGCAACTTGAATGTTTGTTAGGAGCAGCTGATAAACATTCAGGTTGCCATGGATGCATGGCAACTTGAATGTTTGTTAGGAGCAGCTGATGTTTGATTCAAACCATTCAATACATCAAAAGATTCAGCTCATGCAGGACATGCGTGGAAACCGTCAATAATAACTGCAAACATTATAATATTAAAGATATTAGACATGGAAAATGTTTAATATTTATTATTATTATTTTTCTGTACGTTTTTTGGCTCAGCATATCTTCAGAATGCATGGGCCGATTCAAACCATTCAAACATCAAAAGATTCAGCTCATCAGGACATGTGTGGAAACCGTCAATAATAACTGCAAACATTATAATATTAAATTAAACATTTTCCATCTCTTCGGTTGGCTCAGCATATCTTCAGAATGCATGGGCCGATTCAAACCATTCAAACATCAAAAGATTCAGCTCATTCAGGACATGTCAATAATAATTGCAATTCAAATGGCCGGGGACTTTTGAGGTCTCTTCTTCTGTTACCATGGTGACAGACTGATGCTACTTGATGTTACATGATGTTGCCATGCATCCAAAAAGATTCAGCTCATTCAGGACATTTGGGGAAACCGTCAATAATAATTGCAAATATTATAATATTAAAGATATTAAACATTTTCCATGTCTTCTGCAAAATGCTACTCCTCCTACAAATTACAAGATAGAGAAACCATTTCTGCTGTTACCATGGTGACAGCAGAGTTTGTTTTTTGGTAAAAACAAACTTGCTGTGGCAACCAAACTTGCATTTTCTTCAGGAAATGCAAGTAATTCTTTATGCATTTGACCAGGTTGGTTTACAGTCTGCAATCTCACCACTAGTTTTATCTGATATTTTATTGCCACATTTTTAGTTTGCTTTTTATTTTTGTCAATCTTATGGCGTTTGAGCCTTCTCAGTATCCGTAGTCTCTGTTTGGTGGTCAGTTCTGGGTCAGTTTGTTGATTCCTGCATGTTAGTTTAGTTCAGGTTTAGATTTCAAGCTGTGGATTTCTATAAAGTGTCTACAGACAATTTTGATTTTATTAAGCACTTAATGAATAAAAATCTCTCTGGTTGGAGGGATTATTTGTCTAAAACTGTTATTTAAATTTAAAACTCCACCATTGCTGCAGTTATTTGGTACTACAGTTGATGTTTCTTCTTTCCTGTTTCCTACATGAATTTTACTATTGCCTTTTTATTTTTAATTTTCTTTGTTTGTAATCCAGAGTCTTTGCAAAGAGGAAAAAAACTTAATCTCTGTATCTGCAGGTATATTACTATTGCAGTTTAATCCACACGCTAGAGTTTTTAATGAGCAAAAGATTTCTCAGATTTAAGATTTGCATTTTTTTTTAGATTTTTCCATCACACATATTTCAGATATTGTAGTAAAGGACTGCTTTGCTTGCTTCAGGGTATACAGTATATATAATAGAATAGAATAGAAATATTTTATTCATCCCAAACTGGGAAATTTTGTTATTGCAGCAGCAATATGCAAGCACTCAGCATAATAACATATACCTCTAACAGTAAAAATAAACAGTATAGACATTATTTAGAGCAAATAGAAATATAAAATATATTAATAATATAGTATATATAGTATAAAATTATTAGAGATGGAGATATAAAATATACATACAAACACAGTGTGCAAAAAGTGTGCAATTTGACTTAAAAAGTTAAACCTTGCAAAATTTGTCAGTTACAGCCAGTGTTATCTCTGGCACAGAGATGAGGTGTTGATGAGATGAGGTGAGATGAGGTGTTGTACAGTCTTATGGCATGAGGCAGGAAAGATTTCCTGTAGCAATCTGTGTGACAATGAAGCTGTCTGAGCCTTTTGGAAAAGGTGCAACCTGCAATTGTCCTCCTCTCCACCACTGCTTCAAATGTCTCCTGTCTGCAGCCAATGACAGAGCCAGCTTTCCTTTGTTCAGTCTGTTGGCATCATTGGCTGCAATGCTGCCAGATTATAACAAAGGATTTATTATAACAAATGATTATAATAATTTTAATACCAATAATGTATGGTGTGAGAGCTGTAGGGCTAACACTAACCCTCACAGTGATGTTTACCATTGAAAGGGCTGCTGGAATGGATATAGTTTGTAGCAGCTTTAAATACTTATTCTTTTGAAAATTGTATCAGCTGATGCAAATGTTAGTCATAATTTATCTGCATGATGTCAATTAAAGTACCTGACTCAACAGATGCTGTTCATTATTCAAATGTATCTGTTTGAATGTACCTGCACCAGCTTTGATCTCATATCTAAAAGTTTAAAATCAAGGCAACTGAACTCATAGTTTTCTGAAGATGTTTCACTGCTGCTGCTGTGGAGGGAAGTCTACATATATTTTATGTGCTTGAGACCCATGGGTCGATCCCCAGTAAAACTCAAGGGAGCCACAAAACATCTACAGAAAACTTTGCTATAGGTTTCGTTGCCTGGATTTTGAAACTTGTGCATATAACATGACCGGATGAATAGGAGTCTTCATAGATATGTCTGACCTCATGTTAATTATTTACTGTTGGGGATATTAACATCTTTAGAACCATATCTGGCAAGTATTGTCAGCAACTTCTGATGTATCAATTGCTGAAAATGAGTATGTTTCCCTATGCAAAGGTATACCATAATAAATAAGATATATCACAACTCAGCCAACAGACTGTAATGTGTAATAATTTAAATAAAAGCTAATATCATGTATACCTGGACTGCACACAGACCCACAATACAGACTGCATGTTCTTTTAGGAACTACACCTAGAGACCTAAATATATTCTACAGCAGCTTAGCTGTGACATTCCAAAACACTGCAAGTCAAGATGCCAACTAATGCTATAATGTAAAGAAGGACCCTCAAAACAACTCAGAGTCTACCCAGGCTGGCTAACTGGTATGGACTCTAGAAAACTAGATGTTAGAGGTCAGTTAAGCAAGTGTTACACACATGAGGACAGCTTCACTTTGGTTTGGACTTTTTATTTCTGTACTCTCACAGAGAACGCTACAGGTAGCAACACATGACACACTGTGTTATTATTATTTTTCCTCATTCTTCTTCTTTGGCCACCATGCAGCAGCATTGTGGCCACACATTGCACACAGTTTAACTGCATCTAACTCATTCACTGTGCACACTTTCTTTATGCACCCCCTACCAGTTCCTTCTTGTTTTTCTCTTTTTCTCAGGCCTGACCAGCACCTTATAAGGTAAAATAAACAGCAGCTGAGGTGATCTCCATTTGGTACAGAACTAGGGAAGACATGTGACTTTATGGTACCCCTCAGTGTGTGCACCTCCGGGGATCCCAAGACAGGATAAAAGGTGTCTGTAAAGGAGGAGCATTGTTGTTCTCCTCTGTTGATGCTGGACAACCCAGAGATCTCTGTTAGTGTGGACTCGCGATTGCCCCATGTTGTACGTGTAGTAATTTTACAGGGCCCAAGTGCAGACATGAAAACCGAATGAATAATTTAAAGACAGCTTTTAATAACAAAAGCCAAAATACAAACAAAGTACAAAAATAACAAAGGACAAAAAAGCAAAAACTAGCCAGCTCAACAAAGGGAGATCCAGCGGGAGGACAAGAGACAACGAGACATCAAGGTAAGCAGAAGATCTGACAAGAACAAAGGGGAGCAAAGACTAGAGGAGATATATGGAACTCCAGAGGCGGTTGAACACTCGCTCCTGAAGAAGATCAAGGAGTTTTCTTTATATTTAGTGTACTTTCACTCATTTGCAGCTGATTATTTTAGTGTTCAGACATGTATTTATCACATATGCACAAAATAAGCTTCTCTCGCTGAGATAATGCACTTTTATACACACCAACATATTTAGTTGTTTTAGCTCATTTTAGCAATATTATGACTGAGTTGAGCAGTTTTCCACACAGTGTACATTCACTCAGTTACAGCTGATGTTTTAGTGTTCTGACCTGTATTTAGCACATATACACAAATTGAGTTTCTCTCGCTGAGATAATGCACGTTTGGACACACCAACATATTTAGTTGTGTTTTTAGTTGTGTGCTCATTGTAGATTGATTTGAGCTGTTTTCATCATGTTTAGTGTACATTCACTCAGTTGCAGCTGATGTTTTAGTGTTCTGATGTTTATTTATCACATATGCACAAAATGTGTTTCAGCTCATTTTATATTGAATTGAGCTGTTTTTTCAATTCAATTCAGTCCATTTATATAGCGCATATTACAATCAGACATTGTCTCAAAGCGCTTCACAGGAACCCCCCTAAGAGCAACGTGGCAAGGAAAAACTCCCTTTAAGAGGAAGAAACCTTGAGCAGGACCCATCAGCTTAAGGGGGAACCAGTCCTGCTGCTAGTCAGAGAGGATGAAGGAGAGAGAGAGAGAGAGAGAGAGAGAGAGAGGAGGGAGAGAGAGAGGATGAAGGAAAGAGAGAGGAGCAAACATGATACAAACATGATACAGTACAGAGCAAACATAACAGCAAGATGAAACAGTGATTATATTGTAATAGATATCTATATATATCGTCAGTTCATTCAAGTAGGAATTCCAAGTAGTAATAGTAATTTGGTAGCAAAGATGAGCAGCAGGGACTAGTTAAGTCGATGAGCACAGGAGAGTTCAGGGGCCAGACTACAGGTCAGTATGCAGGTCTTGAGACCTGCAAAGAGAGAGAGAGAGAGCGAGGCACAAAACTATGAGGAAGACAGTAAACACAGATTATGAGACGATATTACCCAGCATGAGCCAGACTAATGAGAGTAGAGGAGAGGTCAGAGGGTGAGAGGGAAACTGTTCAGAGGATCGTGTATGTGCCCCCCGACAACGTAGCTCAAGAGAGACTTCACGAGCCGGACTGCAGGTCAGCATGCAGGTCTTGAGACCAGTGTGAGCCAGACTAAGGAGAGAAAAGGAGAGGTTAGAGGGTGAGAGGGAAACTGCTCAGTGGATCATGTTTGTGCCCCCCGACAACGTAGGCCTAGAGCAGCATAACTGTGCTACACACTAGGTCTAAGGCTAACTGTACGCCTTACTAAACAGAAAAGTTTTAAGTCTAGTCATAAAGGTGGAGGCAGTGTCTGCCTCTCGGTCCCAGATTGGTAACTGGTTCCATAATAGTGGTGCCTGATAGCTGAAAGCTCGTCCTCCCGTTCTACTTTTATGAATCCTAGGAACTACAAGTAAACCTGCACTCAGAGATCTGAGTGTCCTATTAGAAACATATGGTACAACATATGGTACAATCAGCCGCCTGATACAACACACGTGCAATAATTTATATGTGCAATAATCCTGTACCATTTATGCTGCTGTGCAAATTTTGTACATAGTTCCTTAACATTACTGCACTATATCACATGACCATCTATGCTGGTGTGCAATGTTTGTAAATAATTCCTCTTATCTTTTTTTTTTTTTTTACTGCACTATATTCTATTTTATTCTATTTTATTTTATTCTATTTAACTCTTGCTCTGACTGTTGGTGTTGTAGTGCTGCTGGTACCCAAATTTCCCCAAGGGACCTTCCCAAAGGGATTAATAAAGTATATATTCTATTCTCTATTTAGTAACTTTCAGTCAGTTGCTCAATTTGTGCATATGAGCTGAATACGGGTCAGAACACTAAAAAATCAGCTGCAACTGAGTGAATGTACACTAAATATGATGAAAACAGCTCAATTCAGTCTAAATATGATGAAAACAGCTCAATTCAGTCACAATATTCCTAATTAGCTGACAAACAACTAAATATGTTGGTGTGTACAAAAGTGCATTATCTAAGCAAGAGAAGCTCAATTTGTGCATATGAGCTGAATATAGGTCAGAACACTAAAAAATCAGCTGCAACTGAGTGAATGTACATTAAATATGATGAAAACAGCTCAATTCAGTCTAAATATGATGAAAACAGCTCAATTCAGTCTAAATATGATGAAAACAGCTCAATTCAGTTATACTATTGCTGAAATGAGCTGACAAACAATGAAATAGGTTTGTGTCCAAAAGTGCATTATCTCAGCGAGAGAAGCTCAATTTGTGCATATGAGCTGAATACAGGTCAGAACACTAAAAAATCAGCTGCAACCTGAGTGAATGTACACTAAATATGATGAAAACAGCTCAATTCAGTCATAATATTGCTGAAATGAGCTGACAAACAATGAAATAGGTTGGTTTCCAAAAGTGCATTATCTCAGCGTGAGAAGCTCAATTTTGGCATATGAGCTGAATACAGGTCAGAACACTAAAAAAATCAGCTGCAACTGAGTGAATGTACACTAAATATGATGAAAACAGCTCGATTCAGTCATAATATTGCTAATGAGCTGAAAAACAACTAAATATGTTGCTTTCCAAAAGTGCATTATCTCAGCGAGAGAAGCTCAATTTGTGCATATGAGCTGAATACAGGTCAGCACACTAAAAAATCAGCTGCAACTGAGTGAATGTACACTAAATATGATGAAAACAGATCAATCCAGTCTAAATATGATGAAAACATCTCAATTCAGTCTAAATATGATGAAAACAGCTCAATTCAGTCTAAATATGATGAAAACAGCTCAATTCAGTCATAATATTGCTAATGAGCTGACAAACAACTAAATATGTTGCTGTGTCCAAAAGTGCATCATTTCAACGAGAGAAGCTCAATTTGGGCATATGAGCTGAATACAGGTCAGAACACTAAAAAATCAGCTGCAACTGAGTGAATGTACATTAAATATGATGAAAACAGCTCAATTCAGTCTAAATATGATGAAAACAGCTCAATTCAGTCATAATATTACTGAAATGAGCTGAGAAACAATGAAATAGGTTGGTGTCCAAAAGTGCATCATCTCAGCGAGAGAAGCTGAATTTGTGCATATGAGCTGAATACAGGTCAGAACACTAAAAAATCAGCTGCAACTGAGTGAATGTACACTAAATATGATGAAAACAGCTCAATTCAGTCTAAATATGATGAAAACAGCTCAATTCAATCATAATATTGCTAATGAGCTGAAAAACAACTAAATATGTTGGTTTCCAAAAGTGCATTATCTCAGCGAGAGAAGCTCAATTTGTGCATATGAGCTGAATACAGGTCAGAAAACTAAAAAAATGAGCTGCAACTGAGTGAATGTACACTAAATATGATGAAAACAGCTCAATTCAGTCTAAATATGATGAAAACAGCTCAATTCAGTCATAACCTCTATATCCCTCCCGTGGGCCTGGTACGGGTTCCAGAGGCCTGAGGTGATCCGTCCCGACCTAACTCCTCCTCCCTCTCCTCTAGCCCTCGCGGGTCAGAGAGACCCCGGCCTCGCCGGAGAGGGGAGAGGAGAGAGATAGAGAAAGAGAGGGGAGGAGGGGATAGGGCGGAGGAGAGAGGAGAGAGAGGAAGAGAGGGGAGGGGAGGATAGAGAAAGAGAGGGGAGGACGCAGGTCCTCCTCCTCCTCCCCCCACCTCAGGTTCCTTGTGTGTGTGTGTGTGGTGGGGAGGGCGGAGAGAGGAAGAGAGGGCGGGGAGAGGATAGAGACTGAGCCCGTCCCCCACCCTCTCCGTAGGGAAGGACCCCGGGCCCTGCGCGCAACAAGGCCCTCTCCCTCGGGGTCGGGAGGACAAGGCCTGCGCCCTGCCTGAGCGCTCTCCCTCTCCCTCTCCCTCTCCCTCTCACTCTCCCATAGCCCCGGCGGGTCAGAGCGACCCCGGCCTCGCAGGAGAGGGGAGGACGAGGCCTGAGCGCTCTCCCTCTCCTTCTCCTTGGAAGGTAAGGAGCGCCTGGTGGTATGCGTAGACAGGTGGAGAGGCACCGCCTCGGATTCCGGGCACTGCGGCTCGTTGGTGCTGTTTATCGTGATGGCACACAGTGTCACGCGCATGCCGTGCAGCCACTCCGCGATATCGTTATGTAAAATCGTGAGGGGTAAACTAGGCCAAAGCAAAAGCAGTCTTCGCAGAGTTCAAGCGACGCACAGTCATGCCCTTGAAGCCGAATGCTCAGTCGACGTTGCCGGTGTTAAACGGATTCGTCCCACGGAGCTACGACACTGTACAGCCCAAGATTCCCGTGATGACAGCGGATAGTTTCGGACGAACACACGCGACGGAGAACCCCACAGCGGAGTCCTCGAAATGGACCTTGTACGAGGTCACGAACGAAGTGCCGCTCATTCACGCCCACACGCAGGGCTCGGTTGACATTGAGCCGCTGTTACGCGAGCCGTGCGCCGTGTTGGGTAAAGGCGGTTTCGGCGTGACTGTGAGGATCTCCGAGAACATGGTAGCCAAGGTCAATTTGTTTCCCGAAATGCTAAACTGGAGCATACCCTTCGTCTCAGACGAATTCAAGCGTTACACGCACGTTGCATCTCAGGCGGAGGAGATCCTCATCGGGGTTTCGATGAAACACCCGAACGTGTTACGCACGTTCGGAGGGTTTTGGTGCGAATCGCCGGGCTACCAGCTCGGAGGGAGAGCTGTATCTGTCTTGGAAATGGCGGTGTGTTCGCTGCACAAGTTCTTCCTGATCATGGGGGATGACACCGGATACGTGCCTATGGTTGAACTGGACACCCTCTCCGGGCTCGGCTACTTGAGACGGAGAGACAGCACAGAGACATCACTCACAGGAACATATTGGTGTGTCGCGCAAACGACAGAGAGCCACTGCCCGTGGTTTTTAAAATCAGCGACTTTGGCACAGCGTGTAACTTCTCTACGCCAGACCAGCCTCGTGGCACACGTACCAACAAACCCCCTGAGCTGTTGTGGTGCCTCGAAGCCGACACGAACACGGACGTGTTCAGCTGGTACTGCGTAATGACCGTCACCCTCCACTATACTGTCGAAGCTTTCGCGGATGGCTACATGTTCCAAGCGCCGGGTGACCGATGTGGAATTCATAGAGTTGGGATCGCTATGCGTCACGCTGTTCCCTCAGGAAAGACCTTCTCCCTCACAGCTGCTCTCTCTACCTAGGTATTGCGTGCTGAAAAAAGAGGTGACGACCCCAGCCATACCCGTGGCAGAGTGGCAGAGTGGCATACCCTCCTCCTCCTCCTCCCTGTGGCTTCTTGAGTGAGGGAGAACTGGTTCGGCATTTGATTGCATGTATTAACATGGAGAGCATATGAAGGTGAAGCATGCACTAAAAGAGAAGTCTGATGTAACGAAGAGTAATGATTAACAAATAAACGAAAACGTTTTTACATGTCACATATGTCGATTGCCTTTATGTTTGTGGAAGTACATCATGGGTGGAGAACACTGCTACGTTTACATATAACACACACACACGTATAATAATGGGACTTAACATATGTGATGAAAGGCCTAAAATGTATACTCTGTTCCACAAAGTTTACAAACCCTGTCAAAGAGATAGACCAGACAGTCAAAGAGATAGACGCTTCTAGATGTGCCGAAACCCCGGCGGGTTTCGGCACATCTTTGCATGTTGCATGCATGTTGCATGCAAAGTGCATGTTGCATGCAGTTTGCATGTTGGAGCCGCATCTCTGTGCGGTTTTAGGACCATCGGCGGACATGATTAAACTACGTATTTTCACGACCATAAGGCGCACCGCATTATAAGGCGCAGTGTCAGTTACACGGTCTATTTCTGTCCTCAGCGCATACACAAGGCGCACCGTACTATAAGGCGCAGGTTACGCTAAAACATACCAGTACGTAAATTCAGTAAAAACCAGCTGGATATCAGCGAGGAGCCGGTGCAGCCTCTCTCTCAACGGTGGCAGCGACAGAGAAAAAGCGTGTGTGTTTCTATGGGCAGAGCAGTGGCTGCTGCTGAATGCCTGTTGTGATTCCAACTTTATCTTTACACTTTATTAACAAATAAAGACTGTCATCGGATATAAATTGCACCACAGTGATTCCTAATTCATTATCGCTGCCTCCCAGTCTTGGTAAAGCTGTGCTCGCCGTCTGCCATCCATCGCTCCCACAGCTTAGCTTTAAATGCCCTGTTTACTCCAATATCCAGCGGTTGAAGTTCTTTGGTCAACCCTCCCGGGATAACGGCAAGCTCTGAATTCGTCTGCTTCACCTGTTTTTTTACTCCAGCGGTGAGATGGGCGCGCATGGAGTCACAGATCAGCAGCGAGGGTGATACGTGGAAAAAACCACCCAGTCTCTGATGTGCGATCGGACCCTCGCATCTCAGCTTTAAGACAGAGAGTTACGTTGCGCTGCAGAAGTGAAAACCCAGGAAACTGCTCCGCATCCTCCACAAGCCGCTCACATCTCTATCAGCAGCGATTCAGTAAAAACCGGCTGGATATCAGTGAGGAGCCGGTGCAGCCTCTCTCTCGACGGTGGCAGCGACAGAGAAACAGCATGTGTGTTTCTATGGGCAGAGCAGTGGCTGCTGCTGAATGCCTGTTGTGATTCCAACTTTATCTTTACACTTTATTAACAAATAAAGACTGTCATCGGATATAAATTGCACCACAGTGATTCCTAATTCATTATTGCTCTGAAATTACGCCGGCTTTCACAAAAGCTTGGACAACAGTCACTGAGACGCTAAGACGCCAGATACCAGTACGTACGGTAAATAAAAAGGTAACGGGACAAAAACAGAGTTAAGTCGAACTTTATTACAGCTATGTACAATACACTCACATTTTAATCAATCCTCTCCCGCAAACCCATCAAAGTCCTCATCTTCAGTGTCAGAATAAAACAACTGTGCGAGTGCTTGCATACCAGCTTCCCTCACTGTCGGAGTCACTGTCACTGTCGTTGCCGGCTGGCTGTTCGGAAATTACGCCGGCTTTCACAAAAGCCCGGACATCAGTCAATGCAGAAACATTAGCCCATGCGTCCACAATCCACTCACATATGGTGGCGTAACTCGCCCGGCGCTGCCTCCCAGTCTTGGTAAAACTGTGCTCGCCGTCTGCCATCCATCGCTCCCACGCCGCTCGCAGCTTAGCTTTAAACGCCCTGTTTACTCCGATATCCAGCGGTTGAAGTTCTTTGGTTAACCCTCCCGGGATAACGGCAAGCTCCGAATTCGTCTGCTTCACCTGGTTTTTTACTCCAGCAGTGAGATGGGCGCGCATGGAGTCACAGATCAGCAGCGAGGGTGATACGTGGAAAAAAACCACCCGGCCTCTTTACGTAAACTTCCTTGAGCCACTCTCCTATTTTCTCCTCGTCCATCCAGCCCTGATCTGCGATCGGACCCTCGCATCTCAGCTTTAAGCTCCGCATCCTCCACAAGCCGCTCACATCTCTATCAGCAGCGATTCAGTAAAAACCGGCTGGATATCAGTGAGGAGAGCCGGTGCAGCTGCTCTCTCGACGGTGGCAGTGACAGAGAAACAGCGTGTGTGTTTCTATGGGCAGAACAGTGGTTGCTGCTGAATGCCTGTTGTGATTCCAACTTTATCTTTACACTTTATTAATAAATAAAGACCATCTTCGGATATACGTTGTCCCGCATTTTAATCAGATGCACCACAGTGATTCCTAATTCATCCTTACCAGTGGCTGACATTTATTACAACAATAAACAGGAAACAACTGCGCGAGTTCAAACCTGCCAGCTTCCCTCTCGGCGCTGTCAGAGTCACAGCCACGCACGTTGCCGGCTGGCTGTTCGGAAATTATTATTATTATTGTTCGGAAATTATGCCGGCTTTCACAAAAGCTCGGGCAACAGTCACTGCAGAAACATGAGCCCATGTGTCCACAATCCATTCACATAACTCACGTAACTCGCCCGGCGCTGCCTCCCAGTAAAGCTGTGCTCGCTGTCCGCCATCCATCGCTCCCACACCGCTCGCAACTTTACTTTGAACGCCCTGTTTACGCCGATGTCCAGCGGTTGGAGTTCTTTGTTAACCCTCCCGGGATTACGGCAAGCTCTGAATTCATCTGCTTCGCCTGTATTTTTACACCAGCGGTGAGACGGGCGTACGCGGAGTCGCGGATCAGCAGCGAGGGTGATGCGTGAAAAAAAAACATCCGGTCTCTTTACATAAACTTCCCTGAGCCACTCCTCGTCTCCTCATTTCTCCTTAACAAAGACTCCTGCTGGAAACATTTCTTTAGGCAGTCTTTCTCTTCCATAGGCGGAAGTTTCTGTCCATTACCATCCAGTCCACCACTACAGTCCGTATTGATACCGTGCTGGTCCCCATTCTCTCCACAGTTTGGTTCACGGGGATGTCGAAAGTGAGGTGGACTTCATCCATGTTGGTGATGTGGCTGGGCTGGATGTTTTTGCTGGCAATGTTGTCACTGCATAACGCGGAAGCTGTAATCCGCTGGAAGTTGCTGCGCCAGTACCGTAGCATTCAGCTGATTGGTGAATTGCTGCCAGCGTACGTAGTGTACGCTGGCAGCAATTCACCAATCGGCTGAACCGGTGTGTTACGTAGTATCCATCTGATTGGTTCATCGCTGCTAGCGTGCGTAGTGTACGTATGACGTAGCGTTCAGCTGATTGGTGATTTGCTGCCAGCGTACGTACTTTACGTATCATGTCCCCGTGTCTGGGGGACATGAAATTTTAGACTTTTAGGTGCGCCTTATGGTCGTGAAAATACAGTACTATGGATCTGTACCTCCTCAAGAAGTGTCTATATGGACAGCATATACTTCGAGTTTCCCTGAGGTTCCGTGTCTTCGTCGTCTTCACTGAACTGAGACTCTGAGGCACTGCTAGATGAGCCGCCGTCGCTGCTCTCACTGTCGTTGCCGTCGTCGCCGTCGACACGGTTACCTTGGACGGCTGGTGCCGAGTTGGTTCGAGGTGAAGTTTCGGCTTGTTTCAGGGAGGGCGCTTGCTGAGAAATGGGAGTTTTAGCGTGGCTCGTAGGGGTGTCGGGGTGCACTTCGTCAACTGTGGCCGCCACTCATAGGACGTTTAGTTTCTTTCGGAGGCGTCTTTTTCAGATCGACTTTAATAGGCCTATCCTGTAGACTTTCGCCCCTGAGGTCGCAAGAACTCCCTTGCTCTGGTCTTCCCTCCTCGACTTTCGGGCTGGTGTTGCGTGGACTGGTCTCGCCGCGCCTTAGACCCGGATCTTTACGTTCCTCGTTTCCTGCTCACTGTCACGTTTCGAAGTTCCTCCCCCTGACAGCTACTGTGCTCTGCTGAAAGATTACAGCGCTTGGCTTCGGTCTCTGATACCTCGCCTGAGCTGTCTCTAGGAGAGGCGGAGGTAGGTCTCTTGCCCCCTGCAGGGGAAGTCGAATGTTGCGTTTTTCTCTCACGCTCGCCAAGAGTGACTACTCCTCCTCCTCCTCCTCCCTGTGGCTTCTTGAGTGAGGGAGAACTGGTTCGGCATTTGATTCACACTAGTCTTGTAGTTCCTGGCTTGAGAGTTGTAGTTCCTGGCTTGAGAGAAGCTGCGAGCTCGTTGCCTGCTTTTAACTATTCTCCCTTTGACCCAGGATTCTCCCCTACGCCCGCCAAACAGGGCATCCTTAGATCGACCCCGAGTCTCTTCCGTGAAGCGTTCTTTAGCACAACTCGCGCCGCCCTGTTTCTTTACTCGCTTGCTTGGTTTGAACAGTGTATGTTCGTCCCGACCGACATCATCCGATTCGGAGAGATCAGACCACTGTTGCCTGCGTTTTCGGGCACCCTGAGCCGTCAATGGGCCATCGTCACTGGGCCTCACTCGCCGTCTCACATCTACACGCGCTCTGGTTATCTTAGAGCGCTTGCTCACGTTGTACGGGCGAGACTCTATCACGTCATCACACTCGGAGCGACCAGAACTAGCCCTTCCGTAGGTCTGCTCCCATAATGTCCTTTCGCGAGTGTGGGTGCGACCACTACCTTTGGGTTCCACAGCATTGGTCGGGACAGAGATGTCCTCTGTTTCAGAATCTGAGTAGAAGGCGCGCTTGCGTCTCGGGGGTTTGGTCTTGTTATACGGTTCCCTCTTCTTCATCATCTTAATATTTTCCATCTTCTTCCTCTTCAACGCCATAGCGCCTTTCTACTTTCTTCTTTTGTTCTCCTTAGGCCTACATCATCCCAGCGGTTCTCTTCTGCACTGCTATAATAGTCAAGAGGTCCGTCGTTTATGAAATCCTCGTCGCTTCTCCTTTGGTGCTCCTCTTCACTTGATGTATCATACCACGCATCAGAGTTATAGTCAGAGGGTTTTCTGTTCCTCCTGTTGTCGTCATCATCATCATCATCCTCATCCTCATCCTCATAGCGGTCTCTAAGCTCAACCAGTTCAGTGTTGTCATCATCGTCATCAACATGTTCATCATCTTCATCGTCACTAGCCTCCTCAGCTTCCGTCAGACGCATGCCCGTGAATCGGTCCCTTCGTCCATGACTGCATTTATGAGGCGCATTCTTTTTCTTCTTATTCTTCTTATCCTCCTCCTCCTCCTCAATGGGGGCATACTTGCTGGTTAGGCGGCGATATCTCACCTGAGCAAAGGAAGTTTGTTTTGTAGGTAGCCGTTTTCTTGAAAAATCAAAGGGTCGGATACGCTCTTTCCTTTCGTCCTCTTCTGGGATTGAATAGTTAGGTCTGAACCCGGCTTTAGGTTTCTCATATCCATGGAGCACATCCGGTCCTTTATTTCTCCTCAACAGCGTTTTGTCTTTTTTCTGACCCCCCTTGGTATACCCTTCACGGAAGGCAGAGTTGATTTTATCAACCCATGGCTCCGTAGAGAGGGAGTTAGCGCAGTCTATCAAAGCTTTAATGAGTCGATCCGACAGGCCCTGGGAACTTAATATGCTTACTATGTGGCGGTTACCGGAAACCCACTCCCTCAGGATGCTTGAGTGTGTCCCGTCCAACAGGGTCTCGTCCAAATTCAGGAGAACGCACACTGCTTCTCTCCTCTCTTCGGCTCCGTGTAGCCAACAGCAACGTGGCCAGGTTTTTGATCCAGTGTGACACGGGCACAGGATCAGGTATCGCATAAAACGGGCCCTCATCTTGAGGCTGAACAGGGGAATTTCTGAGGATACAGGGTGTCTTCTCGCAGTCACTTCTATCTTTTCGACCTTCAGCTTCCTCGTCACTTCTCTGATTGTCATCAGATGAGCCACAATCACTATTGGAATCCAGCACGTTATATCCATGGTCGTCCTCATCATCCTCATCATCATCATCATCATCATCATCATCCTCATCATCCGGAGCACCTTCACAGTCATCGTCGCGACCACAGGTTTCACTGGAGCTGGTGACGCGGGTAACGCCTCCGGCTCGTCTCTGCTGCTCACCAGCAGCTCACCAGAGCTGTTTTCATCATATTTAGACTGAATTGAGCTGTTTTCATCATATTTAGTGTACATTCACTCAGTTGCAGCTCATTTTTAGTGTTCTGACCTGTATTCAGCTCATATGAACAAATTGAGCTTGCACTTTTGGACACAAACCTATTTCATTGCTTGTCAGCTCATTTCAGCAATATTATGACTGAATTGAGCTGTTTTCATCATATTTAGACTGAATTGAGCTGTTTTCATCATATTTAGACTGAATTGATCTGTTTTCATCATATTTAGTGTACATTCACTCAGTTGCAGCTGATTTTTAGTGTTCTGACCTGTATTCAGCTCATATGCACAAATTGAGCTTCTCTCGCTGAGATAATGCACTTTTGGACACAAACCTATTTCATTGTTTGTCAGCTCATTAGCAATATTATGACTGAATTGAGCTGTTTTCATCATATTTAGACTGAATATGATGACTGAATTCTGACCTGTATTGAGCTCATATGCACAATTTGAGCTTCTCTCGCTGAGATAATGCACTTTTGGACACAAACCTATTTCATTGTTTGTCAGCTCATTTCAGCAATATTATGACTGAATTGAGCTTTTCTCATCATATTTAGACTGAATTGAGCTGTTTTCATCATATTTAGTGTACATTCACTCAGTTGCAGCTGATTTTTAGTGTTCTGACCTGTATTCAGCTCATATGCCCAAATTGAGCTTCTCTCGCTTAGATAATGCACTTTTGGAAACCAACCTATTTCATTGTTTGTCAGCTCATTTCAGCAATATTATGACTGAATTGAGCCGTTTTCATCATATTTAGACTGGATTGAGCTGTTTTCATCATATTTAGTGTACATTCACTCAGTTGCAGCTGATTTTTAGTGTTCTGACCTGTATTCAGCTCATACGCCCAAATTGAGCTTCTCTCGCTTAGATAACGCACTTTTCGAAACCAACCTATTTCATTGTTTGTCAGCTCATATCAGCAATATTATGACTGAAAAATGGCTCACTGCAGCTAATGCGCTACATAGCGGAGCCCTGGAATATGATCGCACTTCACTTACGTTTAGGTCAACGGAAGAAGCAATTGCATATCTGTGCAACTTTCATGTCAGCGATGGACAGATGTATGATGAACAACATGCTCGGAAAGCCAAAGCCCGTGACTATTTCTATACTCCAGAGAACGCAGGTCTCTCTAAGACCATGGGATTGAGTGTTTTTTTCAGGACAGGTCATGGCAATGATTCTTGTGTTTTATGCAACGGAGCTAGTGTTTACTTCAGCAACAGTGCTTCACAGTACAAACTGGAGATCAAGCCAGGGCACGCTCAACAACAGTGGAACGATGGTGACCTGGAGTTGAAGAGATTGGAGCATCTGGCGACATTGCACACACCATACTTTGTGATGCTTTTTGTGAGCTTAGTTGAGTGGAAACCGTATACGTTTCACGGAAGCATGCACAAGACCAATGGCATAGTTCATCATTTGCTACGGACATTGAGTGGGTCTAAGCGACCTGCCTGTCACACGGGGGATGCTCAGCGTGGAGCGGATGAGCCTTTCAGGACCAACATGACTTTCCTTAAACTCTGGTGGAGATATCAGGACAGACAGAGTAATTCGGGGATAAACATATGCATACCATCTTACTTTACCGTGGGCACAGGACAACACAGCAGAGCATGGACACCGACCTTTGACGCATTCGAAACTAGAAAACCTGAGCCCTTGTACTCTTTCGTGGAAGCCAACTGTCTGTATCACGAGGCACAGGATGCTCAACGTACATTAAACCACCGTGTTCAACAGGAGACCTGGCGCGGTTCTCCCGTACAGATACGGGAAATGGAAATGTCACACTTGAATACGGTGACCTTCGTTCTGAGCACGTTGATCCCCAGGTTGCACCTGGAACAAACTCTTCATAATGCGGTGAGAACATATAAGGCACGACAACAAGTCATGCAGACGCACCTCAGTCCGCAAGCATCTCACCATACACCTCGAGCGCTAAAGTTGAGCGACTCACTACAACCTCGGCTGGACTGCATAGGTCTGGAGCAGGTGAACGTACCAGGGTCGATCATGCTGCACGTGGTCAGCACTCTAGACTCAGGCTGGCTCACTTTAAGCTCTTGGCTCACAAATCCTCACGCTCACCTCTACACATCTGAGATCGTGAACAGGGTGCTGATCGGAGTGCTAGGTTCTCTGAAGGACCTGTGTGCGCTACACAAGAGGCCTTGTTCCACACTGTATACGGACGACACCCAGAGCGGAGTCCCTGCGCTTTCTAGGGCACTGCTAGTACACAGTGAACACACACAGGTGATACTTTGTCACTCTTGCCATACGTGTCTATGTGTAAGACCTACAGGGCTTCACGATTACAACGCGACGAACTGCAGTTCCGTACAGCATGCATGGAGGTAGCCATGAGCGTAGCACACGTCCGCACCGGCGCGCAAACCGACACGTGGCGGGAGCGCAGCCGTGCCACACGGAGCCTATGGGGTCGAGAATGCCATTACGCGGGCTCACCGTCGCCCCGGGTCTCTTCGACCATTGAGCTTGCTATATCAGCGTTTTGCAGTACAGGGTTGTCACAGGCAGAACACTGGTCGACGTTGAGCGTGATGTTAGGAAGCGGCACAAGGGATCTGAGGCTCTATGAAGCGGCTAACGTGTGGATAGGTCAGCTCTCACGAGACAAGCAAGAGTTGCGTGCTAAGTTTACGTGGCTAAAGGGACATGATGAAAGAACTACCGAGACGAATGGACAGATCTTCCAACCCATGTATTTGCTAGAGATACTCAGAGACGTCGAGCTCTCGTGGGGAGGCCCCATGAAGACGGAAACCGAACGGTGCGCAACGTTCTGCTCTTTTTTTGCTCACATGGAAACGCATTGTCGAGTTTACAACAACCCACGTGACAGCGAACCCCGTCCATGCGAACGGTCGATCGACAGGAGGCACAGGAAGCGCACTAGCGAAACCTCGGAGAGATCTGCAGTGGTGCAGAAAGTAATGGCGACTTCAAAAGGGACGACGCTGTGTCACACGGATCCTGCGGATCCTAGCACGTGCGACGTCAGCGATAACAACAGCCTCGCTCATTTACGGAGGTACATGGATGAAGAGCTGAAAGAGCAGCTTAATCAGGAATCGCAGAGACTCTCGATTTCAGAGGACGCTGTACCTCAAACCAGAACGTATCGTGATGAGGATTACGTGGCCGGTGACACGTCAATGAACGTCAACGACCCCGGTCTACTCATAAGTACACCAATACATAGCGGATTCTCTGAGGCATTGTACTTCACGACCAACGAGGTGATGTTCTACGACCCGCAAAGCCCATATAGCCGTAGAGACGATAGAGGAGCTGACACCCAGCGGGCCGAGGCCAGCAGCAACGATACAGGATGCTTCGCGTCATGAACACATCGGATGTAGTGAAACAGCTGTTGGGGCACGATGCACAGTTCAACACATCTAACCCATTCATCCAGTACAGCAGCTCTGAGGAGATGTACGGCGGCAACATACTAGAGCGTGCTATGGCAATGTATCCTAAGCACGCATCCTATGCGGGCCACGAGCACGCCCCAGGCCCATCCTGCGACAATGGACATCCCCATACCTCGGAAGGCGGTGGAGCGTCTATGCCGGAGATACAGTTGAGAGCCGATGAGCTCCATGATGACTTGCAGGATAACGCCCCTCAGCGTGAAGCGACGACCGTCCGAGATCAGCCGCATTATGTCGAGCTACACGACGGGGAGGGGCCAATGCAGGCGGCTCACGCTAGTGGAGATGCTCTCCCCAGTCACGACGTTCAACGCTCAAATGCGCGAGGAGAGTGCGCCAGGTGGAAGTCCAGAGGCTTTTCTAAGCAACAGCGACTTCAGTCCGAAAGGGCTGCATTTCACAAAATGAATTATCAGGTATCGCGAGATATCGAGATGCTATCCAGAGCACCTACTGTCCACAGCGCTAAGAAAAGCGAGCATACAGAAACCTTCAGTAATCCCTCGCAAGGACTAGCCCGCCCCGTGTGCAACGGCGTATGGGACCACCATGATGGAACACAGGGAGGTGACGAAGTAGTGATACTGGACGTTATGAGCGGTTATAATATGAACCGCTGCACTCAATGGCACTTGGGGATAGAACAAGCCGGAGGTAAAGATGCTACCAGAAAGATAGGGTCAAAACGATCCCTGAAGTGGCCCAGGAGGTTACACTACCAGCGCGTAGTAAATACCAAAACACTGGACTGCAAAATCGGTGAACAGACATACCGTACGATAAACCTTTCCACACCGCCTCACAACGGTTTCTCCCATACAGAGCTCCTGATAGACAGTCTGCCTAACCTAGTCAGGCAAGACGTACCGCATCTGATCTCAATGAAGGCCACCAAAACGAAATATTTGGGAGTAGTGTGCACGGCGTTTGGTCTTCCGAACCTGATGATGCACAGAATACAGGCGGGGTACAGCTCTCTGCTGAACATATTAGACATGCACACACGTCTCCAAGTACACTCTTTCGTGCATCGCACGTTCGCTTTGCACTGCTTGACCGACGAGTTCGCACCTGACAATTCAATGGGGGTGTTTGTGAGCGAGACTCCAGGTTCCATGAGTTTGGGACAGTCGCCTGGCTTTATCATCAGCACAAGCTACGACGACACCATTACTTTGACATACCACGTGCTCAGATGCCTGTTGAGAGTGCAGATCCTATCCCTCAGGGTTCTGGGATTCACTATGAGATGTATACAACCCGCAAGGATCTGGAAGGTTGAGGGTGAAGGTTTTAGGGTAGACATGCTAGGATGCCTGGTTGACACGTTGTACATATGGCCCGACGAGGATCATCCTACGCGGGAAGCCTCCGAGGGCCTGTCTTCTATATGGAACACTCTCACACAGCTCCGTCTGCACCAGCACGTACCCGAGGCGATTGCGAGGAAATTACAAACGGTCGGGAGTGATGACGAGGATGATGAAACACTGCTTCTGAGAGTGTACCGGCTGTGCGAGTACGGGGACGCGGACGCCTACGAACGCGAGCCCTGGGAGATACTGGGGCGTGATGGCAGATATAAGGACTTTGTTTTGCCAATTGGCAATAACAACACGGTGCACCCCTATGGGCCGTTTTTCCTACAAATACAGAATCAGATCATCAACTGGAATCGGGCCGTCGTGGTGGAACCGTTGACATCCGGAGTGGCATTCGCCGTGCAACTCAACCCGATTTCGAATTTCCCAGAGGATGTACTAGCGCAGGCATTGCTGGATGCACTTTTACCAAATACACACCCGGCGTCCTCCGTGAGCACACAGGCGAGCCCTGGTGTAAGACAGACAGGGGCCAATGTCGTCCAGGCGGCTGACGAAGCTTTGTGGCTTGCCACTGAAATCGATGAGTCCTCCTATCATAGCACATACTTAAGTTACTAGATCTTCATGAGATATACACCTATTGTCACTGTTTGGTTTTATGGAAACTGAAATGTTTGATGTTGCTCTGTGGTTTGTGTTGCCATCATGTTTATTGCGTACTGCTTATACATTTAAGGCTGACGAAGCTTTGCGGCTTGGCCACTGAAATCATAAAGTTACTAGATCTTCATGAGATATATACCTATTGTCACTGTTTGGTTTTATGGAAACTGAAACGTTTGATGTTGCTCTGTGGTTTGTGTTGCCATCATGTTTATTGCGTACTGCTTATACATTTAAAGAGTGTGACACTTTTGTTTAAGATAAGTAACTTCATTGGCCTACTGCTTGTAGATTTAAGAGATAAGTAACCATGAGTCTGTTGCTGTTTTGCTGTTTCTTACGTGTGCTGCTTGTAGCTATAACCCTACCGCTGTCCTCCCGAGGGAAACTTCAAGCTTGCAGACACTGGACGGAGACGGGGGGCGTTTTAAAAATCGCCCTCCCCTCTTCCCTCGGCCCGCGACTACAGCGCCCTCTTCAGGCGAAAACCCATTTCCCAGTCCCCTTTCGGACACCCTGTACCCGCGGGGTCCACGAGGGGGCGCTGTTTCTCAGGAGCACTCAGCAAGGACTGGGGTGTAGCTGACCCCGCGCACCCGCGGGGGAGGGAAGGTAGAGGGGGGAGGGGAGGAAGCTCAGGCCTCCTTTCTCTCTCTCTCTCCTTTCTCTCTCTCCTTTCTCTCTCCTGCTACCCCTGCCTGGTGTGTGTGTGTGTGTGTGTGTGAAGAAGGAGAGTGAGAGTGCTCAACCCCCTCCTCTCTCCTGCCAGGCAGGGGTAGGGATGACCCCGGGAGGGGGGGGGGAGGAGGAAGCTCAGGCCTCCTCTCTCCTCCTCTCTCATCCTCCTCTCTTTCTCTCTCCTCTTTCTCTCTCTCTCTTTCTCTCTCTCTCTTTCTCTCTCCTCCTTCTCTCTCCTGCCAGGCAGGGTTATGAATGACCCCGGGAGGGGGGGGGAGGAGGAAGCTCAGGCCTCCTCTCTCCTCCTCTCTCCTCCTCCTCTCTTTTTCTCTCATCTTTCTCACTTGGGGTCTGTAAGGACCTTGAGCGCTGGGAGAGGAGAGATGGAAGAGAGGGGACGATGGGCGGCCGGCCATCACATCCTTCTCCCCGCGTCCTCGGGGTCTGTACGGAGCTTGAGCGCTGGGAGAGGAGAGAGGGGATGATTGGGCGGCCGGCCATCCTTCTCCCCGCGTCCTCGGGGTCTGTACGGCCTCCCCGCGTCCTCGGGGTCTGTACGGCCTCCCGCGTCCTCGGGTTCTGTGAGGAGCTTGAGCGCTGGGAGAGGAGAGACGGCGAGAGGGCGGAGGAAGAGAAGGGACGATGGGTGGCCGACCATCCTTTCTCCCCGCGTCCTCGGGGTCTGTACGGCCTCCCCGCGTCCTCGGGGTCTGTACGGCCTCCCCGCGTCCTCGGGGTCTGTACGGCGCGGAGGGAGGGTGAGAGAGAGGGGGGGGGGGTGCCAAGGATGAGGCCTGAGCACAGGCCTACATGTCCTTCTCACTATCCCATAGCCCTCTAGGGTCAGAAGGACCCCGGATAGATTTGTTCATTTAACAGAGTGGAGAGGAGGAAGGGGAGGGTGAGCCTCCTCCTCCTCCTCCTCCTCCTCCTCCTCCTAGCTTTCACACACACACACACACACACAGCACAGCCACAGCACAGCCACAGCCACGCAGGCCTAGTCCTCCCCTCTATCTCTCTTTCTCTACTCTCCCCTCCCCTCTCCGGCGAGGCCGGGGTCTCTCTGACCCGGGAGGGCTAGGGGAGGGAGGAGGAGTCAAGTCGGACGGATCACCTCCTCGGGCCTTTGGGGCCCCTACCCGGCACACGGGAGGGATAATGCACTTTTGGACACAAACCTATTTCATTGTTTGTCAGCTCATTTCAGCAATAGTATGACTGAATTGAGCTGTTTCTCATCATATTTAGACTGAATTGAGCTGTTTTCATCATATTTAGTGTACATTCACTCAGTTGCAGCTGATTTTTTTTTTTTTTTCACATCACAAATCACAATAAACACAAAATTATCTCTCTTCTAATTTAACCACAACAACAACAAAAAATATTTTCCTAAAAATTAAAATACACCCTACCACCCTCTTCATAAAACAAACTATGCCCATCTAACAGTGCATCTCTCTTTTTCCCCTTTATCCCCTTCACCATCGTGCTTATGTACATCTGGAAGTTGTGAGTGAAAAACCCTTTTAGTTCCAACCCAGTGTTTCCCTTCCTGCGTGCATTTCTGATGGTGTATATGGTGTGTTTTGCAAAAAGTCCGGCTGTGTTTCTTATTTTTTGTCCTTTGTTATTTATGTTGTCCCCAAACAGTGTGAAAAGTTTCCAGTCTTTTTCTGTTGCCCATTTTCCGTTTGCTTTCTCCTCTAGCATCTGTCTGAGCCACGCCGGGAAGTTGTTGATGGCGGGGCAGTCGAGGAAAAGATGTTCCAATGTCTCCTCGGCTGCCCCGCATGTGGCGCAGCCCCTGTCCAACGTCCCGCTGATCTGGTGCAACACAACTCCGGAGAACAGCCTCCTGTGCCTCAGACGAAAGTCTGTCGTCAGGACGTTCCCAGGGGCCGCGCCACTCCTGAGCGTGGCCCAGACTCGGTCTCCTCTCAGGCCGGGGAAAACTCCCCTCCATGCTCGGTCCGCTGCTGGCAGTCTCCTCCTCTCCTTTACCAGGATGTCATATGTTTTTTTGGTCCTGAACTCCTCCAAGCTTTCCCCGGCCTGAGAAAGAGAAAAGCTGCAGATGGTGTTATTTGCTTCCTCCTGCTGCGGGGACAGGGGACAGACAGCCAGTGTGTGATTGACCGTTGACATTATTAGTGAATTGATTATTGTTATTTTCCCCTTTATTCCCAGTTGTCTTTGTTTCCATAAGTTTATTATACTTTTGATTTTCTCTGTCAAAATCCCCCAGTTTTTTTCGTTCACCTTCACCTCATCCTTCCCACACCACACCCCTAAAACCTTTAGTTCCTCCCCTGCTTCCTTAACCCCCCACGTGTTGTCAGTGCTCTGTGCCTCCCCACACCTCATAATCTGTGATTTATTTATATTCATCCTAGCACCCGATGCTTCACAATACTTTCTAATTGTGCCCACCACCTCGCTAACACTATCTCTATCCTGTACTGTGATATTTGTGTCGTCCGCGCACTGCACCATTTTGCAGCACGCGGACTCACCTACTCTAATCCCTCTAATATTTACATTTCGAGCGACCGCTGCCGCCAGGGGCTCCGTCACCAGAGTGAAGAGCATGGCAGACAGCGGACAGCCCTGTCGGATAGACCTGCTCAGCGGAAACGCACCGGTGCATGTGCCATTTATCTTGACACAGCTCGTGGCTCCTTTGTACAGAATCTTTATCCAATTAATGTACCGCTCTCCGAAACCCATTCTTTCCATGACTCGCCACAGAAAGGAGTGTTCCACGCGGTCAAAAGCTTTCTCAAAATCTACACTAATTACATACCCGGTGGTTGTGCACATGTGCTTGATCAGACATCTGACGGCCAGGATCGAGTCCGCAATGTCTCTACCTGGCACGCCATATGCCTGAGTGCCCCCCACCACCTCTTCTATTACTACTCTAAGTCTATTGGCCAACACCCGTGCTATTATTTTGTAATCCGTGTTTAATAAGCTAATTGGCCTATAATTTTCCAATTTACCTTTATCCCCCTTCTTTTTATACACCAACGTGATTATTCCTTTAGTAAATCCCTCAGTGACCTCTTGTCTTTCCTCTACATGTCTGAATACTTGTCCCAGGATGGGAGCAAGGCAACGGCCGAACACTTGATAAAATTCGGCCGTCAACTCGTCCCACCCTGGGCTTTTCCTTGGGTTTAGTGATGTTATTGCATCTATGATTTGTTGTGTTGTGAGGTCAGAGTCGCAGAGGTCCCTATCTGTTTTGTCTAATTTTTTTCTCAATGTATTCTACATGTTTTACCATTTCTTCTAAGTTTGTCCTTTCACTTTTGTATAGTTTGCCGTAAAAGGCCTGCGCTGTCTCTAAAATCCCCTCTAAATGTACTTCTTGCCCTCCCTCACTGTTTACTACCGAATGTACACTCAACAAAAATATAAACGCAACACTTTTGTTTTTGCTCCCATGTTTCATGAGATGGACTTGAAGATCTAAACTTCATTCCAGATACACAATATTACCATTCCTCTCAAACATTGTTCACAAAGCTGTCTAAATGTGTGATAGTGAGCACTTCTGCTTTGCTGAGATAATCCATCCCACCTCACAGGTGTGCCACATCAAGATGCTGATCTGACATCATGATTAGTGCACAGGTGTACCTTAAACTGCCCACAATAAAAGGCCACCCTGAAATGTGCATTTTGTTTCTGCTTTATTGGCGGTCTGGGGACTCAGAACCAGTCAGTATCTGGTGTGACCACCATTTGCCTCATGCAGTGCAACACATCTTCTTCGCATAGAGTTTATCAGATTGTCTATTGTGGCCTGTGGAATGTTGGTCCACTCCTCTTCAATGGCTGTGCGAAGTTGCTGGATATTAGTGGGAACTGGTGCACGCTGTCGTATACGCCGGTCAAGCACATCCCAAACATGTTCAATGGGTGACATGTCCGGTGAGTATGCTGGCCATGCAAGAACTGGGACATTTTCAGCTTCCAAGAATTGTGTACAGATCCTTGCAACATGGGGCCGTGCATTATCTTGCTGAAACATGAGGTGATGTTCATGGATGTATGGCACAACAATGGGCCTCAGGATCTCATCATGGTATCTCTGTGCATTCAAAATGCCATCCATAAAATGCACCTGTGTTCTTCGTCCATAACAGATGCCTGCCCATACCATGACCCCACCACCACCATGGGCCACTCGATCCACAACATTGACATCAGCAAAGCGCTCACCCACACGACGCCACACACGCTGTCTGCCATCTGCCCTGAACAATGTAAACCGAGATTCATCCGTGAAGAGAACACCTCTCCAACGTGCTAGACGCCATCGAATGTGAGCATTTGCCCACTCAAGTCTGTTATGGCGACGATCTGGAGTCAGGTTAAGACCCCGATGAGGACGACGAGCATGCAGTTGAGCTTCCCTGAGACGGTTTCTGACAGTTTGTGCAGAAATTGTTTGGTTATGCAAACCAATTGTTTCAGCAGCTGTCTGAGTGGCTGGTCTCAGACGATCTCGGAGGTGAACCTGCTGGATGTGGAGGTCCTGGGCTGGTGTGGTTACTCGTGGTCTGCGGTTGTCAGGCTGGTTGGATGTACTGCCATATTCTCTGAAACGCCTTTGGAGACGGCTTATGGTGGAGAAATGAACATTCAATGCACGAGCAACAGATCTGGTTGACATTCCTGCTGTCAGCATGCCAATTGCACGCTCCCTCAATGCTTGTGGCATCTGTGGCATTTTGCTGTGAGACAAAACTGCACATTTCAGGGTGGCCTTTTATTGTGGGCAGTTTGAGGTACACCTGTGCACTAATCATGATGTCAGATCAGCATCTTGATGTGGCACACCTGTGAGGTGGGATGGATTATCTCAGCAAAGCAGAAGTGCTCACTATCACACATTTAGACAGATTTGTGAACAATGTTTGAGAGGAATGGTAATATTGTGTATCTGGAATGAAGTTTAGATCTTCAAGTCCATCTCATGAAACATGGGAGCAAAAACAAAAGTGTTGCGTTTATATTTTTGTTGAGTGTATATATGCCCTCCCCTGCTTTTGTTTTTCTAGTCCTAAAAAATAACCGGTTGATTTTTCCCCTTCTATCAAATATTGTGCTTTTGCCCTAATTGCCGCTGCTTTACATTTTCTAATAGTTACGCTATGAAGTTTCCCTTGTGCCGCTGCTAAAATCCCCGTTCCCCTCCCCGGATCTTTTGTAATCTTTTCCGTTTCTGTTTTAATAATTTCGATCAATTCTCTCTCCTCTTCGTTTTCTTCCCATTTTTTTCTCTTACATTCCCTAATGCACATTTTCTTTATTTGATTTTTGACTCCCTCCCACCATGCCAATAAATTTCCCGCTCCCTCCATTTCATTTTTAATTCCCTCTAAATAGTTATATATTTTGTTTTTAAAATTATCCCTCTCTAAAATTTCGTTATTTAAAACCCACAACCCCCCGTTTCTGGGTCTGCCTGCCCTTCCCAGAGTTACCCGGAGAAGAGAATGGTCACTCCATCCATTTGGCGTGTATTCGACGGTGTCCACGTCCGTGACCACTCCAGGAGACACCAGAGCCAGATCAATACAGGTCTGCTTTAGTTTTCCTTTTACTAGTTGTCTCCTGGAGTAGTCACGGACTCCCGGATTGAGGGTTCTCCAGATGTCTATTAGACTATATTTTGCCATGATATTATATAATTCGTTCCTACTAATATCATTCCGTATATCATTATGCGCTATATCATTATTAGTTAGTATTGTATTGAAATCCCCTATAATAATACTATGATTTGTTATCCATTTATCTAGTTTATTTCTATAAAAATCCTTTCTTTCCATTTCATTATTGCTACTATATATATTAATAATACGAATTATTTTTATCCCTAACTTTACATCCACTACCACCAGCCGGCCTTCATCGCCGGCATGTATGCAGGTCACATTGTGAGGGAGGCCCGGTCTCACCAGGACCGCTGTGCCTGCTGTTAGCTGGGGCCCAGGGGCAAAAAAGAAACCCCCTCCCCATGTCTTCCTTGCATGCTCTTCCTTTTGCTGATTCCACCTTACCTCTTGCAAACAGATTATGTCAGTTTGAATGTTTTTTAATATCCCTGTTATTTTCTCCGTGGTTCTTACCCCTGCTATATTTAATGAATTGATGGTTATCATTGCAAGAGGTAAGGTGGAATCTTCTTCTTATTATCATTTTTTTAAAATTCTTTTTCCTTTTGTATTTGCCCCGTTTTGCCTCTCGTGCTTTTTCTCCTGCTCAATCTTCTCCCCGCTTCCCTTTCTAGGTCAGAGTCAGAGGACAGCTCTTTCCGGCCCAGGAAAGCAGAGACAGAGGCAGTCTCTTTTTCTCTGGCTTTTTCCGCCAGCAGGAAGGTGCTGGAGCGACAGGTGGATTCGACAGACATGGGAGAGGCATTTAACTGGGAGCCGGTGTCAACGTCTACGTCGTCTAGACTAGAGCCGAGCACCAGCTCCTGCCGTCTCCGCGACAGCCTCCGGGCAGGGAACTTCTCCCCCCCATCCACAGCTGTCGCTGCACTGATCCTCGCACTACCTGGCTCAGGCGTGCACAATATTTCCTCCTCTTCAGGACCCAAGGCAGAACCCATTTTTGGAGCTCCCCTCGCCCTCTCAGGAGCAGAGCCCGCCCTCAGAGCTCCCTCCCTCGCAGGGAGTGCCTCTGCCTCTCCACCTGTCTCGCTCACAGCTTGCTCCTCCACCTGAGCCATTGTCTCCGCCCCCGTCTCCGCTTCCTGGTCCTCACCTTCCTCAATGTTAGACTCATCATTCCCTTGATCCATCTCGCTCCCTTCTTCACTCTCCACCACACATATACATCTTTCCACTCTGTTGTAACATATTTTACATTTCTCTACCCTTTTTGTGCACTCTCTTGCGTAGTGCCCCTGAGCCCCGCATTTATTACATGTGAATTCCGGGCAGTCCCTCACAATATGACCTGCCTGAATGCAGATCCGGCACACTCGGACCTGCCGGTCATGTATTACCCTGAAGAATTCAGCTCCTCCTGCCGTATCAAATTTAGCCGAATATGGCAGCGATTGTACATCTTCATTGAATTTTACTTTTACAAAACGCGTCCCGTCAGCCACCCTTGTCCCCGGCCACATACGGCGCTTTATGGGGGACACCGCCGATACACGCCATGTCTCCAACTTCTCCAGGATCTCCCTGTCAGTAACATACACCGGCAGCCCCAGAAATGACACTACCAGCTCGTTATTACTAATCTCTTTCCCTTCCACCACCGTGTTACCTATTTTAAACCCATCTATTAATTTCAGTTTCCCCGCCTGACTTCCCATTGTGATCTCATATTCGTTATGTCCCGTGCTTCTACAGGCACAAATATTTCCACACATTAACCTTACCACTCTGATCAGCTCAATAGGGGAAACTATTTCTTCCCCTTTCAGTTGCACCTGCACAGTTAAATCTTTTTCGTAATTTACTGCCTTATCCCTCTCTCCCTCTCTCTGCGACTCCGACCTCGTGGCTTCATGGCTGTCTGTCCCCTTCCCGGCCATCTCTCCCTCCCTTCCATTCATATTTTTGTTTACCCGTCTCGTGTTCTTTTCCATACTTACCTGCTCATTCACAGTTTCTTTCTCTTTTTGTCCGTTTTCCGTTTGGTTTGTCATTCTTTCAGTCCGTTTTTCGTTACCATTATTATCCATCCTGTTTAATTGGCCCGTTTTCCTCTCCGTCAAAGCGATTTTCAACAAACACAAAGTTTTTCAAACAAAAAACTACTCCCCGACAGCCAAAAGACTGCGGGGAGCGAGGAAAAAAATATACTTTAACGAAAAATGTTCAATAAATAACGAAAAAAGCCAAAATAAAGCACAAGAAATATTACAAGGTTTCCCTCCAAAACTGCGCTCCGCTTGCGACCTCCTTCTCTGGGCGTCTCCAGAGCAGTATGGCCGTGAGCTGCTTTCTCCTCAGCTGCGATGTGCTTTTATGAGCGTCATACGGGCGTGGTCACGCTGTGACTCTGACGTGTGTCGCTGTTTTGCTCCGATAAGAAGATGTAGGAACGCTCTCTGTTAGCTTTGCCCTGCACACTGCCTTCCAACAATGCCCACACTCTCCTGCTCACCCACGCATCCTCCCACGAACCCCACTGCCACCTTGCGCACCGCTACAACCTGTTCACCCACTCTTAATCACCCCTCCCCGGGCTAAACCAAGCAAACCGCGCCGGGGAAATCCTCGTGCCCCTGGTACCGTCGAGGTCATTGTGTTGCAGTGATGAGCAGATGTTTGAAGAAAAAAGGAAAGAAAAAAACGCTCTCTGTCAGCTTTGCTTCTTTCCTTACACGTGCGTGCGCGTCCAAACCACATCTGTCGTGGCCTTTGTAGCCAATAAACAACCTTTGTAGCTTTTGTAGCCTGTCTTCTGTAGTTTTTGTCACCTGCTTTGGTATCAGCTATGGTGTATTTTATGCACGTCTTGCTTTCTTTGTCCATCAAAGACCAAAACGGAAGATGTTGGTTAGCAGGTAATGGTGGGGAGAGCGTCTGTGTATGTCAGACACGGTTACCGTGGTTACCAAAGGCCCAGAATTCGGAGATCAAAGGCAGGAAGGAACCTAAAGTCCTCAATTGTCCAAAGACAGAAAAGCTCACAGCACCCGGTGCTCCCAGGCGCTCTCCCATCCAAGTACTAACCAACCAGGCCCGACTCTGCTTAGCTTCCGAGATCGGGCGCTTCTGGAGTAGTGTGGCCGTGAGCTGCTTTCTCGTCAGCTGCGGCGTGTCTTGACGCGTGTCATGCTTGCGTAGTCACGCTGTGACTCTGACATGTGGTTGTGTTGCTGTGATGAGCAGATGTAGAGACGCTCTCTGTCAGCTCTGCCCTGCGCGCTGCCGTCCAACAATGCCCATGCTCTCCTGCTCACCCACGCATCCTCCCGCTGACCTTACCGCCACCTTGCGCACCGCTACAACCTGTTCACCCACTCTTAATCCCCCCTCCCCGGGCTAAACCAAGCAAACCGCGCCGGGGAAATCCTCGTGCCCCTGGTACCGTAAAGGCGTTGCGCTGCAGTGCTGAGCAGATGTTTAGTGGGCACACACACGTGCAAGAAAAGAAGCAACGCTGACAGAGAGCGTCTTTCCTTTTTGTAAACATCTGTTGTAGCCTTTGTAGCCAATAAATAACTTTTGTAGCCTGTCTTCTGTAGTTTTTGTCACCTGCTTTGGTATCAGTTATGGTGTAGTTTATGCATGTCTTGCTTTCTTTGTCCATCAAAGACCAAAAACTGAAGGTGCATGTGCCCAGGTAATGGTGGTAACCGCGCCTAACTGTTTGCTAGCCGCGGTTGCCGTGGTTACCAGACGCCAGAATTCTCAGATCAAAGGCAGGAAGGAACATAAAGTCCTCAATTGTCCAAAGACAGAAAAGCTCACAGCACCCGGTGCTCCCAGGCGCTCTCCCATCCAAGTACTAACCAACCAGGCCCGACTCTGCTTAGCTTCCGAGACCAGGCGAGATCGGGCGCTTCTAGAGTAGTGTGGCCGTGAGCTGCTTTCTCGTCAGCTGCGGCGTATCTTTACACATGTCATACTAGCGTAGTCACGCTGTGACTCTGATGTGTCGCTGCTCTGCTGTGATGAGCAGATGTAGAGACGCTCCCTGTCGGCTCTGCCCTGCGCGCTGCCGTCCAACAGTGCCCGCGCTCTCCTGCTCACCCAAGCATCCTCCCGCTGACCTTACCGCCACCTTGCGCACCGCTACAACCTGTTCACCCACTCTTAATCCCCCCTCCCCGGGCTAAACCAAGCAAACCGCACCGGGAAAGTCCTCGTGCCCCTGGTGCCGTGAAGGCGCTGCGCTGCAGTGCTGAGCAGATGTTTACAAAAAGAAAAGACACTTTGCCTCTTTTCTCGCACGTGTGTGTGTCCACTAAACATCTGTTGTAGCCAGTAAACCACTTTTGTGGCCTGCCTTGTGTAGTTTTTGTCACCTGCTTTGGTATCAGTTATGGTGTATTTTATGCACGTCTTGCTTTCTTTGTCCATCAAAGAGCAAAAAGCGGAAGGTGCATGTGCCCAGGTAATTGTGGTAACCGCGCCTAGCTGTTTGTTAGCCGCGGTTGCCGTGGTTACCAGACGTCAGAATTCTCAGATCGAAGGCAGGAAGGAACATAAAGTCCTCAACTATGGTGGATTTTATGCACGTCTTGCTTTCTTTGTCCATCAAAGACCAAAAAACGGAAGGTGCATGTGCCCAGGTAATTGTGGTAACCGCGCCTAGCTGTTTGTTAGCCGCGGTTACCGTGGTTACCAGACGTCAGAATTCTCAGATCGAAGGCAGGAAGGAACATAAAGTCCTCAATTATGGTGGATTTTATGCACGTCTTGCTTTCTTTGTCCATCAAAGACCAAAAAACGGAAGGTGCATGTGCCCAGGTAATTGTGGTAACCGCGCCTAACTGTTTGCTAGCCGCGGTTGCCGTGGTTACCAGACGTCAGAATTCTCAGATCAAAGGCAGGAAGGAACATAAAGTCCTCAATTGTCCAAAGACAGAAAAGCTCACAGCACCCGGTGCTCCCAGGCGCTCTCCCATCCAAGTACTAACCAACCAGGCCCGACTCTGCTTAGCTTCCGAGATCGGGCGCTTCTGGAGTAGTGTGGCCGTGAGCTGCTTTCTCGTCAGCTGCGGCGTGTCTTGACGCGTGTCATGCTTGCGTAGTCACGCTGTGACTCTGACATGTGGTTGTGTTGCTGTGATGAGCAGATGTAGAGACGCTCTCTGTCAGCTCTGCCCTGCGCGCTGCCGTCCAACAATGCCCACGCTCTCCTGCTCACCCACGCATCCTCCCGCTGACCTTACCGCCACCTTGCGCACCGCTACAACCTGTTCACCCACTCTTAATCCCCCCTCCCCGGGCTAAACCAAGCAAACCGCGCCGGGAAAGTCCTCGTGCCCCTGGTGCCGTGAAGGCGCTGCGCTGCAGTGCTGAGCAGATGTTTACAAAAAGAAAAGACACTTTGCCTCTTTTCTCGCACGTGTGTGTGTCCACTAAACATCTGTTGTAGCCTTAGCCAGTAAACCACTTTTGTGGCCTGCCTTGTGTAGTTTTTGTCACCTGCTTTGGTATCAGTTATGGTGTATTTTATGCACGTCTTGCTTTCTTTGTCCATCAAAGAGCAAAAAGCGGAAGGTGCATGTGCCCAGGTAATTGTGGTAACCGCGCCTAGCTGTTTGTTAGCCGCGGTTACCGTGGTTACCAGACGTCAGAATTCTCAGATCGAAGGCAGGAAGGAACATAAAGTCCTCAATTATGGTGGATTTTATGCACGTCTTGCTTTCTTTGTCCATCAAAGACCAAAAAACGGAAGGTGCATGTGCCCAGGTAATTGTGGTAACCGCGCCTAACTGTTTGCTAGCCGCGGTTGCCGTGGTTACCAGACGTCAGAATTCTCAGATCAAAGGCAGGAAGGAACATAAAGTCCTCAATTGTCCAAAGACAGAAAAGCTCACAGCACCCGGTGCTCCCAGGCGCTCTCCCATCCAAGTACTAACCAACCAGGCCCGACTCTGCTTAGCTTCCGAGATCGGGCGCTTCTGGAGTAGTGTGGCCGTGAGCTGCTTTCTCGTCAGCTGCGGCGTGTCTTGACGCGTGTCATGCTTGCGTAGTCACGCTGTGACTCTGACATGTGGTTGTGTTGCTGTCAGGGTTTCAGGTTTGAGCCAGGGCTTTTGTTTTGTGTTTTGGTTTTGCCTGTGTTATTTCCTGTTTTATTTTGGCATTTCCTGTTTTGTTGTTCACTGACTCTTCTCTCGTTGCAGGCGTCTTGACTTCCCCCTCCTTGTGTTCTCCCTCCTCCTCCCGGTGATTACCTGCTCCTCCCTCATGTGTCCCACCTGTGTCCAATTGTCCACCCTGATCCTTTTGTATTTAGTCTCTGTCCTCCCTGCACTCGGTGCTAGTTCGTCTCGTCGCTTTGGGATTGTGCGTGTGCCTTGCCAGCCTTGACTCCAGTGATCTCCCGGTGACTAAGCCTTGCTTTGGTTTTTTTTGACTGTTATGAATCTGTGCTAGAACTTCGTTTTTGCCACGCTTAGTGTGACCCTTAGTTTGTTGTTGATTTTGGGTTTTTTTGCCCTGCGGGCGTAAAATAAAAGACGCTTTTGCTATACCTGCTCTGCTTTCTGCATCTGTGTCCGCACTGACACGCAACCCTGACAGTTGCTGTGATGAGCAGATGTAGAGACGCTCTCTGTCAGCTCTGCCCTGCGCGCTGCCGTCCAACAATGCCCACGCTCTCCTGCTCACCCACGCATCCTCCCGCTGACCTTACCGCCACCTTGCGCACCGCTACAACCTGTTCACCCACTCTTAATCCCCCCTCCCCGGGCTAAACCAAGCAAACCGCGCCGGGAAAGTCCTCGTGCCCCTGGTGCCGTGAAGGCGCTGCGCTGCAGTGCTGAGCAGATGTTTACAAAAAGAAAAGACACTTTGCCTCTTTTCTCGCACGTGTGTGTGTCCACTAAACATCTGTTGTAGCCTTTGTAGCCAGTAAACCACTTTTGTGGCCTGCCTTGTGTAGTTTTTGTCACCTGCTTTGGTATCAGTTATGGTGTATTTTATGCACGTCTTGCTTTCTTTGTCCATCAAAGAGCAAAAAGCGGAAGGTGCATGTGCCCAGGTAATTGTGGTAACCGCGCCTAGCTGTTTGTTAGCCGCGGTTACCGTGGTTACCAGACGTCAGAATTCTCAGATCGAAGGCAGGAAGGAACATAAAGTCCTCAATTATGGTGTATTTTATGCACGTCTTGCTTTCTTTGTCCATCAAAGACCAAAAAACGGAAGGTGCATGTGCCCAGGTAATTGTGGTAACCGCGCCTAACTGTTTGCTAGCCGCGGTTGCCGTGGTTACCAGACGTCAGAATTCTCAGATCAAAGGCAGGAAGGAACATAAAGTCCTCAATTGTCCAAAGACAGAAAAGCTCACAGCACCCGGTGCTCCCAGGCGCTCTCCCATCCAAGTACTAACCAACCAGGCCCGACTCTGCTTAGCTTCCGAGATCGGGCGCTTCTGGAGTAGTGTGGCCGTGAGCTGCTTTCTCGTCAGCTGCGGCGTGTCTTGACGCGTGTCATGCTTGCGTAGTCACGCTGTGACTCTGACATGTGGTTGTGTTGCTGTCAGGGTTTCAGGTTTGAGCCAGGGCTTTTGTTTTGTGTTTTGGTTTTGCCTGTGTTATTTCCTGTTTTATTTTGGCATTTCCTGTTTTGTTGTTCACTGACTCTTCTCTCGTTGCAGGCGTCTTGACTTCCCCCTCCTTGTGTTCTCCCTCCTCCTCCCGGTGATTACCTGCTCCTCCCTCATGTGTCCCACCTGTGTCCAATTGTCCACCCTGATCCTTTTGTATTTAGTCTCTGTCCTCCCTGCACTCGGTGCTAGTTCGTCTCGTCGCTTTGGGATTGTGCCTGTGCCTTGCCAGCCTTGACTCCAGTGATCTCCCGGTGACTAAGCCTTGCTTTGGTTTTTTTTGACTGTTATGAATCTGTGCTAGAACTTCGTTTTTGCCACGCTTAGTGTGACCCTTAGTTTGTTGTTGATTTTGGGTTTTTTTGCCCTGCGGGCGTAAAATAAAAGACGCTTTTGCTATACCTGCTCTGCTTTCTGCATCTGTGTCCGCACTGACACGCAACCCTGACAGTTGCTGTGATGAGCAGATGTAGAGACGCTCTCTGTCAGCTCTGCCCTGCGCGCTGCCGTCCAACAATGCCCACGCTCTCCTGCTCACCCACGCATCCTCCCGCTGACCTTACCGCCACCTTGCGCACCGCTACAACCTGTTCACCCACTCTTAATCCCCCCTCCCCGGGCTAAACCAAGCAAACCGCGCCGGGAAAGTCCTCGTGCCCCTGGTGCCGTGAAGGCGCTGCGCTGCAGTGCTGAGCAGATGTTTACAAAAAGAAAAGACACTTTGCCTCTTTTCTCGCACGTGTGTGTGTCCACTAAACATCTGTTGTAGCCTTTGTAGCCAGTAAACCACTTTTGTGGCCTGCCTTGTGTAGTTTTTGTCACCTGCTTTGGTATCAGTTATGGTGTATTTTATGCACGTCTTGCTTTCTTTGTCCATCAAAGAGCAAAAAGCGGAAGGTGCATGTGCCCAGGTAATTGTGGTAACCGCGCCTAGCTGTTTGTTAGCCGCGGTTACCGTGGTTACCAGACGTCAGAATTCTCAGATCGAAGGCAGGAAGGAACATAAAGTCCTCAATTATGGTGTATTTTATGCACGTCTTGCTTTCTTTGTCCATCAAAGACCAAAAAACGGAAGGTGCATGTGCCCAGGTAATTGTGGTAACCGCGCCTAACTGTTTGCTAGCCGCGGTTGCCGTGGTTACCAGACGTCAGAATTCTCAGATCAAAGGCAGGAAGGAACATAAAGTCCTCAATTGTCCAAAGACAGAAAAGCTCACAGCACCCGGTGCTCCCAGGCGCTCTCCCATCCAAGTACTAACCAACCAGGCCCGACTCTGCTTAGCTTCCGAGATCGGGCGCTTCTGGAGTAGTGTGGCCGTGAGCTGCTTTCTCGTCAGCTGCGGCGTGTCTTGACGCGTGTCATGCTTGCGTAGTCACGCTGTGACTCTGACATGTGGTTGTGTTGCTGTCAGGGTTTCAGGTTTGAGCCAGGGCTTTTGTTTTGTGTTTTGGTTTTGCCTGTGTTATTTCCTGTTTTATTTTGGCATTTCCTGTTTTGTTGTTCACTGACTCTCCTCTCGTTGCAGGCGTCTTGACTTCCCCCTCCTTGTGTTCTCCCTCCTCCTCCCGGTGATTACCTGCTCCTCCCTCATGTGTCCCACCTGTGTCCAATTGTCCACCCTGATCCTTTTGTATTTAGTCTCTGTCCTCCCTGCACTCGGTGCTAGTTCGTCTCGTCGCTTTGGGATTGTGCGTGTGCCTTGCCAGCCTTGACTCCAGTGATCTCCCGGTGACTAAGCCTTGCTTTGGTTTTTTTTGACTGTTATGAATCTGTGCTAGAACTTCGTTTTTGCCACGCTTAGTGTTACCCTTAGTTTGTTGTTGATTTTGGGTTTTTTTGCCCTGCGGGCGTAAAATAAAAGACGCTTTTGCTATACCTGCTCTGCTTTCTGCATCTGTGTCCGCACTGACACGCAACCCTGACAGTTGCTGTGATGAGCAGATGTAGAGACGCTCTCTGTCAGCTCTGCCCTGCGCGCTGCCGTCCAACAATGCCCACGCTCTCCTGCTCACCCACGCATCCTCCCGCTGACCTTACCGCCACCTTGCGCACCGCTACAACCTGTTCACCCACTCTTAATCCCCCCTCCCCGGGCTAAACCAAGCAAACCGCGCCGGGAAAGTCCTCGTGCCCCTGGTGCCGTGAAGGCGCTGCGCTGCAGTGCTGAGCAGATGTTTACAAAAAGAAAAGACACTTTGCCTCTTTTCTCGCACGTGTGTGTGTCCACTAAACATCTGTTGTAGCCTTTGTAGCCAGTAAACCACTTTTGTGGCCTGCCTTGTGTAGTTTTTGTCACCTGCTTTGGTATCAGTTATGGTGTATTTTATGCACGTCTTGCTTTCTTTGTCCATCAAAGAGCAAAAAGCGGAAGGTGCATGTGCCCAGGTAATTGTGGTAACCGCGCCTAGCTGTTTGTTAGCCGCGGTTACCGTGGTTACCAGACGTCAGAATTCTCAGATCGAAGGCAGGAAGGAACATAAAGTCCTCAATTATGGTGGATTTTATGCACGTCTTGCTTTCTTTGTCCATCAAAGACCAAAAAACGGAAGGTGCATGTGCCCAGGTAATTGTGGTAACCGCGCCTAACTGTTTGCTAGCCGCGGTTGCCGTGGTTACCAGACGTCAGAATTCTCAGATCAAAGGCAGGAAGGAACATAAAGTCCTCAATTGTCCAAAGACAGAAAAGCTCACAGCACCCGGTGCTCCCAGGCGCTCTCCCATCCAAGTACTAACCAACCAGGCCCGACTCTGCTTAGCTTCCGAGATCGGGCGCTTCTGGAGTAGTGTGGCCGTGAGCTGCTTTCTCGTCAGCTGCGGCGTGTCTTGACGCGTGTCATGCTTGCGTAGTCACGCTGTGACTCTGACATGTGGTTGTGTTGCTGTCAGGGTTTCAGGTTTGAGCCAGGGCTTTTGTTTTGTGTTTTGGTTTTGCCTGTGTTATTTCCTGTTTTATTTTGGCATTTCCTGTTTTGTTGTTCACTGACCCTCCTCTCGTTGCAGGCGTCTTGACTTCCCCCTCCTTGTGTTCTCCCTCCTCCTCCCGGTGATTACCTGCTCCTCCCTCATGTGTCCCACCTGTGTCCAATTGTCCACCCTGATCCTTTTGTATTTAGTCTCTGTCCTCCCTGCACTCGGTGCTAGTTCGTCTCGTCGCTTTGGGATTGTGCCTGTGCCTTGCCAGCCTTGACTCCAGTGATCTCCCGGTGACTAAGCCTTGCTTTGGTTTTTTTTGACTGTTATGAATCTGTGCTAGAACTTCGTTTTTGCCACGCTTAGTGTGACCCTTAGTTTGTTGTTGATTTTGGGTTTTTTTGCCCTGCGGGCGTAAAATAAAAGACGCTTTTGCTATACCTGCTCTGCTTTCTGCATCTGTGTCCGCACTGACACGCAACCCTGACAGTTGCTGTGATGAGCAGATGTAGAGACGCTCTCTGTCAGCTCTGCCCTGCGCGCTGCCGTCCAACAATGCCCACGCTCTCCTGCTCACCCACGCATCCTCCCGCTGACCTTACCGCCACCTTGCGCACCGCTACAACCTGTTCACCCACTCTTAATCCCCCCTCCCTGGGCTAAACCAAGCAAACCGCGCCGGGAAAGTCCTCGTGCCCCTGGTGCCGTGAAGGCGCTGCGCTGCAGTGCTGAGCAGATGTTTACAAAAAGAAAAGACACTTTGCCTCTTTTCTCGCACGTGTGTGTGTCCACTAAACATCTGTTGTAGCCTTTGTAGCCAGTAAACCACTTTTGTGGCCTGCCTTGTGTAGTTTTTGTCACCTGCTTTGGTATCAGTTATGGTGTATTTTATGCACGTCTTGCTTTCTTTGTCCATCAAAGAGCAAAAAGCGGAAGGTG
The DNA here is from genome assembly GCF_900634625.1 of Parambassis ranga. Taxonomy (NCBI): domain Eukaryota; kingdom Metazoa; phylum Chordata; class Actinopteri; family Ambassidae; genus Parambassis; species Parambassis ranga. Next base: position 5,119 of record NC_041025.1, on the reverse strand, counting down.
CATGTGCCCAGGTAATTGTGGTAACCGCGCCTAGCTGTTTGTTAGCCGCGGTTACCGTGGTTACCAGACGTCAGAATTCTCAGATCGAAGGCAGGAAGGAACATAAAGTCCTCAATTATGGTGTATTTTATGCACGTCTTGCTTTCTTTGTCCATCAAAGACCAAAAAACGGAAGGTGCATGTGCCCAGGTAATTGTGGTAACCGCGCCTAACTGTTTGCTAGCCGCGGTTGCCGTGGTTACCAGACGTCAGAATTCTCAGATCAAAGGCAGGAAGGAACATAAAGTCCTCAATTGTCCAAAGACAGAAAAGCTCACAGCACCCGGTGCTCCCAGGCGCTCTCCCATCCAAGTACTAACCAACCAGGCCCGACTCTGCTTAGCTTCCGAGATCGGGCGCTTCTGGAGTAGTGTGGCCGTGAGCTGCTTTCTCGTCAGCTGCGGCGTGTCTTGACGCGTGTCATGCTTGCGTAGTCACGCTGTGACTCTGACATGTGGTTGTGTTGCTGTCAGGGTTTCAGGTTTGAGCCAGGGCTTTTGTTTTGTGTTTTGGTTTTGCCTGTGTTATTTCCTGTTTTATTTTGGCATTTCCTGTTTTGTTGTTCACTGACTCTTCTCTCGTTGCAGGCGTCTTGACTTCCCCCTCCTTGTGTTCTCCCTCCTCCTCCCGGTGATTACCTGCTCCTCCCTCATGTGTCCCACCTGTGTCCAATTGTCCACCCTGATCCTTTTGTATTTAGTCTCTGTCCTCCCTGCACTCGGTGCTAGTTCGTCTCGTCGCTTTGGGATTGTGCCTGTGCCTTGCCAGCCTTGACTCCAGTGATCTCCCGGTGACTAAGCCTTGCTTTGGTTTTTTTTGACTGTTATGAATCTGTGCTAGAACTTCGTTTTTGCCACGCTTAGTGTGACCCTTAGTTTGTTGTTGATTTTGGGTTTTTTTGCCCTGCGGGCGTAAAATAAAAGACGCTTTTGCTATACCTGCTCTGCTTTCTGCATCTGTGTCCGCACTGACACGCAACCCTGACAGTTGCTGTGATGAGCAGATGTAGAGACGCTCTCTGTCAGCTCTGCCCTGCGCGCTGCCGTCCAACAATGCCCACGCTCTCCTGCTCACCCACGCATCCTCCCGCTGACCTTACCGCCACCTTGCGCACCGCTACAACCTGTTCACCCACTCTTAATCCCCCCTCCCTGGGCTAAACCAAGCAAACCGCGCCGGGAAAGTCCTCGTGCCCCTGGTGCCGTGAAGGCGCTGCGCTGCAGTGCTGAGCAGATGTTTACAAAAAGAAAAGACACTTTGCCTCTTTTCTCGCACGTGTGTGTGTCCACTAAACATCTGTTGTAGCCTTTGTAGCCAGTAAACCACTTTTGTGGCCTGCCTTGTGTAGTTTTTGTCACCTGCTTTGGTATCAGTTATGGTGTATTTTATGCACGTCTTGCTTTCTTTGTCCATCAAAGAGCAAAAAGCGGAAGGTGCATGTGCCCAGGTAATTGTGGTAACCGCGCCTAGCTGTTTGTTAGCCGCGGTTACCGTGGTTACCAGACGTCAGAATTCTCAGATCGAAGGCAGGAAGGAACATAAAGTCCTCAATTATGGTGTATTTTATGCACGTCTTGCTTTCTTTGTCCATCAAAGACCAAAAAACGGAAGGTGCATGTGCCCAGGTAATTGTGGTAACCGCGCCTAACTGTTTGCTAGCCGCGGTTGCCGTGGTTACCAGACGTCAGAATTCTCAGATCAAAGGCAGGAAGGAACATAAAGTCCTCAATTGTCCAAAGACAGAAAAGCTCACAGCACCCGGTGCTCCCAGGCGCTCTCCCATCCAAGTACTAACCAACCAGGCCCGACTCTGCTTAGCTTCCGAGATCGGGCGCTTCTGGAGTAGTGTGGCCGTGAGCTGCTTTCTCGTCAGCTGCGGCGTGTCTTGACGCGTGTCATGCTTGCGTAGTCACGCTGTGACTCTGACATGTGGTTGTGTTGCTGTCAGGGTTTCAGGTTTGAGCCAGGGCTTTTGTTTTGTGTTTTGGTTTTGCCTGTGTTATTTCCTGTTTTATTTTGGCATTTCCTGTTTTGTTGTTCACTGACTCTCCTCTCGTTGCAGGCGTCTTGACTTCCCCCTCCTTGTGTTCTCCCTCCTCCTCCCGGTGATTACCTGCTCCTCCCTCATGTGTCCCACCTGTGTCCAATTGTCCACCCTGATCCTTTTGTATTTAGTCTCTGTCCTCCCTGCACTCGGTGCTAGTTCGTCTCGTCGCTTTGGGATTGTGCCTGTGCCTTGCCAGCCTTGACTCCAGTGATCTCCCGGTGACTAAGCCTTGCTTTGGTTTTTTTTGACTGTTATGAATCTGTGCTAGAACTTCGTTTTTGCCACGCTTAGTGTGACCCTTAGTTTGTTGTTGATTTTGGGTTTTTTTTGCCCTGCGGGCGTAAAATAAAAGACGCTTTTGCTATACCTGCTCTGCTTTCTGCATCTGTGTCCGCACTGACACGCAACCCTGACAGTTGCTGTGATGAGCAGATGTAGAGACGCTCTCTGTCAGCTCTGCCCTGCGCGCTGCCGTCCAACAATGCCCACGCTCTCCTGCTCACCCACGCATCCTCCCGCTGACCTTACCGCCACCTTGCGCACCGCTACAACCTGTTCACCCACTCTTAATCCCCCCTCCCGGGCTAAACCAAGCAAACCGCGCCGGGAAAGTCCTCGTGCCCCTGGTGCCGTGAAGGCGCTGCGCTGCAGTGCTGAGCAGATGTTTACAAAAAGAAAAGACACTTTGCCTCTTTTCTCGCACGTGTGTGTGTCCACTAAACATCTGTTGTAGCCAGTAAACCACTTTTGTGGCCTGCCTTGTGTAGTTTTTGTCACCTGCTTTGGTATCAGTTATGGTGTATTTTATGCACGTCTTGCTTTCTTTGTCCATCAAAGAGCAAAAAGCGGAAGGTGCATGTGCCCAGGTAATTGTGGTAACCGCGCCTAGCTGTTTGTTAGCCGCGGTTACCGTGGTTACCAGACGTCAGAATTCTCAGATCGAAGGCAGGAAGGAACATAAAGTCCTCAATTATGGTGTATTTTATGCACGTCTTGCTTTCTTTGTCCATCAAAGACCAAAAAACGGAAGGTGCATGTGCCCAGGTAATTGTGGTAACCGCGCCTAACTGTTTGCTAGCCGCGGTTGCCGTGGTTACCAGACGTCAGAATTCTCAGATCAAAGGCAGGAAGGAACATAAAGTCCTCAATTGTCCAAAGACAGAAAAGCTCACAGCACCCGGTGCTCCCAGGCGCTCTCCCATCCAAGTACTAACCAACCAGGCCCGACTCTGCTTAGCTTCCGAGATCGGGCGCTTCTGGAGTAGTGTGGCCGTGAGCTGCTTTCTCGTCAGCTGCGGCGTGTCTTGACGCGTGTCATGCTTGCGTAGTCACGCTGTGACTCTGACATGTGGTTGTGTTGCTGTCAGGGTTTCAGGTTTGAGCCAGGGCTTTTGTTTTGTGTTTTGGTTTTGCCTGTGTTATTTCCTGTTTTATTTTGGCATTTCCTGTTTTGTTGTTCACTGACCCTCCTCTCGTTGCAGGCGTCTTGACTTCCCCCTCCTTGTGTTCTCCCTCCTCCTCCCGGTGATTACCTGCTCCTCCCTCATGTGTCCCACCTGTGTCCAATTGTCCACCCTGATCCTTTTGTATTTAGTCTCTGTCCTCCCTGCACTCAGTGCTAGTTCGTCTCGTCGCTTTGGGATTGTGCGTGTGCCTTGCCAGCATTGACTCCAGTGATCTCCCGGTGACTAAGCCTTGCTTTGGTTTTTTTTGACTGTTATGAATCTGTGCTAGAACTTCGTTTTTGCCACGCTTAGTGTTACCCTTAGTTTGTTGTTGATTTTGGGTTTTTTTGCCCTGCGGGCGTAAAATAAAAGACGCTTTTGCTATACCTGCTCTGCTTTCTGCATCTGTGTCCGCACTGACACGCAACCCTGACAGTTGCTGTGATGAGCAGATGTAGAGACGCTCTCTGTCAGCTCTGCCCTGCGCGCTGCCGTCCAACAATGCCCACGCTCTCCTGCTCACCCACGCATCCTCCCGCTGACCTTACCGCCACCTTGCGCACCGCTACAACCTGTTCACCCACTCTTAATCCCCCCTCCCCGGGCTAAACCAAGCAAACCGCGCCGGGAAAGTCCTCGTGCCCCTGGTGCCGTGAAGGCGCTGCGCTGCAGTGCTGAGCAGATGTTTACAAAAAGAAAAGACACTTTGCCTCTTTTCTCGCACGTGTGTGTGTCCACTAAACATCTGTTGTAGCCTTTGTAGCCAGTAAACCACTTTTGTGGCCTGCCTTGTGTAGTTTTTGTCACCTGCTTTGGTATCAGTTATGGTGTATTTTATGCACGTCTTGCTTTCTTTGTCCATCAAAGAGCAAAAAGCGGAAGGTGCATGTGCCCAGGTAATTGTGGTAACCGCGCCTAGCTGTTTGTTAGCCGCGGTTACCGTGGTTACCAGACGTCAGAATTCTCAGATCGAAGGCAGGAAGGAACATAAAGTCCTCAATTATGGTGTATTTTATGCACGTCTTGCTTTCTTTGTCCATCAAAGACCAAAAAACGGAAGGTGCATGTGCCCAGGTAATTGTGGTAACCGCGCCTAACTGTTTGCTAGCCGCGGTTGCCGTGGTTACCAGACGTCAGAATTCTCAGATCAAAGGCAGGAAGGAACATAAAGTCCTCAATTGTCCAAAGACAGAAAAGCTCACAGCACCCGGTGCTCCCAGGCGCTCTCCCATCCAAGTACTAACCAACCAGGCCCGACTCTGCTTAGCTTCCGAGATCGGGCGCTTCTGGAGTAGTGTGGCCGTGAGCTGCTTTCTCGTCAGCTGCGGCGTGTCTTGACGCGTGTCATGCTTGCGTAGTCACGCTGTGACTCTGACATGTGGTTGTGTTGCTGTCAGGGTTTCAGGTTTGAGCCAGGGCTTTTGTTTTGTGTTTTGGTTTTGCCTGTGTTATTTCCTGTTTTATTTTGGCATTTCCTGTTTTGTTGTTCACTGACTCTCCTCTCGTTGCAGGCGTCTTGACTTCCCCCTCCTTGTGTTCTCCCTCCTCCTCCCGGTGATTACCTGCTCCTCCCTCATGTGTCCCACCG